>NC_070633.1:17527241-17827241 GCF_947347685.1 Pleuronectes platessa
CTCCTCTCTCTCTCTCTCTCTCTCTCTCTCTCTCTCTCTCTCTCTCTCCCTTCAGCTTCCAATGTCACTCTCTTCCTTAAGCTCTTGCTCTTGCGGTGAAAGTCTACCTCTCCTTTATCTTCTTGGCTGGTCTGTATCAGTGGGGGCAAGCCCTGCGTCTGTCAGTGACAGACTGACTGATAAAGTTGTACCACTATAGCTGAATGTAGTAGAGATACACCACTGATCCACTGGCCGAGTGTTGGAACACCCTCACTGCCCACAGACTACAGTTTATTTGATATCATCCGGGTGCATTTACTGCTAGTAGATATACCAGTGTAGCCAAGGCAGGCTTTTTTTTCCACAAAATAAAGGCCCCAGTAAAATAAATTAGGGAGTTCTGGACAAACCGTAGCTACTTTCTGTAGAAGAGAATCACCAATAACCCCCCCAGTAGGCGTGTCTGGCTTTCCGTCTGCTAGCACATCTCCCGAAGCGTCCAATTCACTTAACCACGCTTCTGCTGACATAGCCATGAATCAGCTTCTAACTTCCTTCTGAGGGATGATTACCTCTGCCAAGCAGGAGACAGTTTTTCACCATCCCCTTCTGTTATGTTTGGTTTGCTTGTTTGTTAGCAAACTGACACAAGAACAACTGAACAAGCTTCAATTTTGTTGCGGCTCCAGGAAGGTTTTTGAACTTTCTTTAACGTTGCGAGATGTTTTTCAGTATTTTGACAATTTTCCCATATTTTTCCCACGTGCTCTACCAAGGTCTATTCTACATTTACCACTAAATATAACATTACAGTACAGCCATTGTCTCTGGCTTATGTGTTTGGTGATTTTGCCAAATAACCAATCAGTTGCAAAGATATTCTGTAAGTATTGGTGTGAAGTCCTAATGGGCTGCGTTTACTTGTTCTGTTGACACCAGAAGGAGAAAAACATGACAATGAGAGCAGCTTCATGGGGAATTCAGCTTTGTAAAAATACTGTAAATGTGACTGTGGGGAGTTGGAGAGCAACAAACACATAAAGGGCTGAAGCTGGCTGACAGGAGGAAGAATGCTCAATGCGTAATCAAAATGCTAATTAGCGTGATACACCATCGGATGACATTTCGTGACTTTCTGAGTTGTTGCTACTTTCGATTTGAAGAAGTTGTTTACAGTGGTTACACAACCACAACTTTGTCCTCAATTTAACACATTCCATGTTCCAGCCTTGGTTTTGAACTTGTCTTGTCTCGCTATCCCTTATCATCATCTCTCCCTCTTTTCACACTCGGTTATCTACCCACAATTCTCTTTTATCCATCCATCCATCTATCCATTCATTATATTGTCAATCCCAGCTGACATTGGGCCAGAGACAGGGTACAGTGCTGCCCCTCCTCTATTTTAAAATGTTCATTTTTTATATTCTTACATCCCCCATGCAGACTCCCACTCTATTCCCTCCCTACCTCCCTTCTCTCACCCTTCGCTGAGGGCCTTGCTCTTCTCCAGGTCTTGGATGACCGTTGAGAAAGCACCTTGATCTTCTCCTGATTGGACACCAGGTTCTCCTCCACACTCTGCAGCTGCCTCTCTATCCTCGCGCGGCGCACTCCCCGTGTGTCCGGCCAACAATCCTCCCGGAGCCCCATTACATTGTGCTTTCATATGAGTCTTACAAGGCAGTGTGTGGGTCGTCGAATGATTTGCTCTGCTGTTTTGTGAGGTCCTTGAGTTGGATCCGCTCCGAGAGTGTTTTTCTGGGAGTGTTGGGAGCCTCCTGTGTGTTTTTGGTTTGTGCCACAGGTGTGGATGGTTTGGAGTGAGAAGCTTTCGGAGAGTTTTTCAGAGGTGGAGTGTTGGTAGACTTGAGTCATCGTTAAGGGGAGCAGCTGCAGGTTAAGATGCGATATTGACAATGGTGTGTTGGTGTGTGTTTTCATCGGCTTGCTGGATTTTAGCCTTGTTGTGTTTGACGGCGGACTGTGTTTGTGTCACCTGTGCGGGTGGCGCGTGTTCTTGTGTGTTTGTGCCAGCTGTTGACATGTCTGTGTTGTTGTGCCATTTGTGTCAGTTGTTTGTGTGGCCGAGTTCTTGTAATGAGTTAAGTCTGCAGAATGTGGCCTCGTCTGCTGCTTTGAGTCCTTTGTTTTGTTCTGACTTTGTGATGCGTGGTTGGAATGTGAGCTCTGTGTTTTCGTATGGTGTGAGACAGCTGGGGTATCTGAGATGGTTTGATCGATGTGGGTGGGGGGGGGATTGCTGTGTCTGTCTTTTTGGCGTTCGACTGAGAGTCCACAACAGAGTCCTTTTTTGAGTGCTGGCTGGGGGCCACGGACGGTTTCCTCGGCGGATTAGGTAGAGTCTGGCTGGCTGTGATTTGATTGACAGCCTTCCTGCGACATGCGCCCGTGCACGGTGTAATCTGTGATCGTCTCCGCCCACAAGTCTCACAGAGGTGAACCGGGGAATTCGCCATCATCCGACAGGGCCCGAGGTGGGGTGGCGTGCACGGGCACACAAGAACTCCCCGTCTTTAAAACAGTACGGTGGTTCTCTCCGCGCAATGACTGCACCCTCCTCCTCTCACAGGGCCGGCTCCTTTCCCTCTGTGCCTCAGTGCAAACCCCACCCACCATGTCAGATGCTACAATGCTCCCATTTGTATACCGAGCTGTCTTTTTACCCCTGGTGTCCTTGGGGTTTGTCCGAATGCTTTTGATCTGGCAGTAAACTCCGCTGCCTGACCCTTGTGATCCCATATCGTCCTGTGTCAGGATGTTAATCTCGTTCTGAGATGTCTCCTTGGACCCCGGCAGACTGTTGCTGTCACTTCTGAGAACTCCCCCTGCCTCTGCTGTTGTTGTTTTGTCTGTTGTCACGGTGAGGGGGTGATGTGCGTGGGTTGGCTGGCTGCTGTGTCGTTTGATGGAGGGGAGAAACCGCAGTCCGGGAGACCGTCTGCACCCCGACACTGCACAGTGGGCCCCATCGCCCCCACCGCCAGGGGGACCCCTAGTGCAGGCACCGGATTAGTAGGGTCAGCCACCCTCCTGCCCATACTCCTCTGCAGGTTGGCTCAGCCCCCCGAGGAGCTGAATGGGATGGAGGCAAACAAGGACATCAGCCCACGAGAGCAGGATTATATCCAATAGAATGCAGCTGTTTTTTTTTTACTCCAAGTCAATATGTGTGGCAGTGTGAGAAAGTTTGTATGTGGAAGGCCGAGAAAGAAATTCAATATCCAATAAAGCTATCAGCTCTCAATGTCCTTGCATTAATGCCCTCCTTAGCAGCTCGACTACTTGTGATTGGACATCACTCAGTCTCACACCAGTCGTCCGTAGATGATGAGCTGAATGGATTCTCTGGTGCTGCTGGTTTGCCCTGCAGAGAGAGAGATAGGAAAAAGAGAGGCAATGAATGAGATGAATGACAGAAGAAAGGGGGGAGTAGGAGAATAAATAATCCAACCGGCAGAAAGACACAGACATTAGGCACGTAAAAGCCCCCATATAAAAAGCTTCGACCTCCAACGAATGCACACACTGACCGGATCGATAGAGCTCTATCAACCTCTTATTAGACCAGGAGGTGGGTGGCAGTTAAAGAGGCAAAACTCTAAATCCCATCAGGTTGTTGCTCTGGAGGGAACAGAGAAGAATTGAGACGTCTCAAGGGTAAAAGTTTATGCCTATAAAGTTGCAAGTTCCACGCACTCAGTGGAGCTTCTGTCGATTAATCTGAATTTGCAGATGTCATTGCAGTCTGTCATTACGCGATGGCAGAGTGTGACACATTTCAAATGATGCTCTGTTCGCCTCCCACAGCAGTATGTAAACTGATGATGCATCGGGCCCCGGCGTCTCTCGTGGAAGCAGCTTGGGAATCTGTTTAAAGAGTTCTGCATAATGTTTTGCCAATTGTGGCTCAGGGGTAGAGCGGTCGTCCTCTAACCAGAAAGGTCGGTGGTTCGGCATGCTGAAGTGTCCTTGGGCAAGATACTGAACCCGTAGTTGCTGCACGTAGATGCACTGTATGGATGTGTGTGTGTGAATGTATGAATGGCAAAAACTGTGCTGCTTTGACAGACCTGCAGCGTGTGCAAAAAAGCCATTCCACACTAAAGGAGAGGGAACACTGATAAAGCCTATTTATCCTTTAATCACACAAATGAAAGCACAATTTTGAATATTATATTTCATCTTGGTCATTAGATTCCACTTAATCCTGCACACTGGACCTGTTAAAGCTTCATTTAGTTTTGTATTAATATGCTTGGTCCCATTATTGGGAATTTTGGAAGGCAAGCAAACTTAATGTCTGATTCTAATCACTTCAGATCACTGAGAACCTCCGTGCTGCACTTTGACACCGATTAACTGATGAAATTGGGGTAAGATAATAATATACCCGTTTTCCCCTTCAGGAAATTGGGTCATTGCAGCGGCAAATATTAGCGCTGTCCACCAAAGGAGAAAAAACGGCACAAATGAAGAGCCTAAATGGAGGTGTTTTACATTTTTAGGAGGAGGAAAAAGTTATAAACATTTACCCATCTAGATTCAGGTCAGCACTATTTTTTTTGTCCAGGTCACCTTGATTAAATCCGACCACTGGCCCACCTGGGATCCCCCCACACAGCCAGGACGCTGTTGATTCCTCACAGATGTTTAGCCAGATGACGGAAGGTCTGTTCACAAAAGATAATTTGTGCATGAAATCAGGCTCATCCAAGGCGTCCGAATGAAGTCTTGATTGTCCTCATTCTTTCCGCCCTATCTTTCATAATAGTGTTGTCTGGTCATTACGGCCATCGTGTGATGTCAAACCAGCTGGCTCGCACCCACACACTCGCACACAGAGAGGAGCTTTTCATGCCAGCTGGTGCAACATGACAGCACAGATGCTTGTTGCATAGGGTCACGACTGGGACAGTGTAACGTTTTTCAAAAAATAAATGAAATATGGCCTTGTTCACCTATTATTTGAAGAACCCATGAGATTGCTACCCTAAAATAAAAGTTTTCATGCGAAGGCTCTTCTGAAAAATAAAAGGCAAAGATCGGCTGTGAGACTTTCCAGAAGTTTCCCGCGCCTGTCAGTGTGTCTGTGGTAGTTAGAAGTATGTTCTCAGCCCGGGACAGGTACTAACTCAACCCGACTGGGATGAGCCTGGCTGCCGCTCTAATAGTTCATATGTATTCAGGGTGAGATTCCTGTGCACATCCACTCATATCGATGCTCTGTGTGACCTGTGGAAGCTCATTTTGAAGCCATGAGCTGTTTTGCCAGTGCAAGCAGCGCAACAGTTTGCGCACATATATTTCTTTCCGCATGGCAGGAAGTGTAATTAATATCCTTAGACTCTTTGGAAGTTCAGTTTTCATTACAGATCATAACAGATTAAAACAGAATGATTGCAGATTATTATGCTGGGGGGTCTGCCCATCAGACCCAGTGCAGGATTGGAAACAGTGTAAATTTAGATTGTGTTCAGTCTGTAACTTTCTACATTTTACAATTTAAGACAATTGTCAGAGACACACCGGACTGCACAATTACTTTTCCTGACACAATTCCTGGCAAATAGTGTTGCTGTGGAGCATGAGTGTCAGACAGTGCAGCAGAGGTAGGTCGAGACCTAAGAAACAGTTCCCATAGAGAGCAAACACTCTGAAAGTGGACACAAAAACTCTTTTAATAGGAAGAAAACTCAAAACAAGCAAACCAAGGGCAGGCGGCTGACCATCTGCCTCGACCAGTTGGAATAAGAGGAGAAAGAGGGAGAGCAGAAGAGAGAGCGAGAGAGACCAGAAACAGTTGCTTAACTGTTTTTATTAATAGCAACAGTGATACTTATAATGCAAAAAACGTCATCAATAATATCAAAAGCAATGATGGCATCCATCCATCCATCCATTATCGTTACCGGTTATCTTGTGGGGGTTGCAGGGGAAGCTGGGAACATTCCCAGTTGACATTGGCGAGAGGCTGGGTAAGGTCACCAGTGTGTCCCAGGGCCAACTACCAAACACATTCACACCTACAGTCAATTTAGAGTCTCCACTTAACTCCAAACTACATGCCTCTGGAGGGGGGGGGGGGGGGGGGGTACATAGAGAAAACCCGGTGAACCACTACAGCAATGGTAGCAGCACTAATTAATAATATTAATTATAATGACGATACTAGGTAAAAGAATGTCTGCTTCACTCACCTAAAGCGGCTCTTTATAAAATATATATACATTTTATCAAATATTTATATAAATACACTGACAGTGAGTTTGGCTGAAGGAAGGTTGTATCGCCCGGGAGACGGCGAGTGACAATGAGTCATGAGTCATCGACATCCCAGACGGTTTGTGATTGGTAACCACGGCAACTGCGGTAGCAACTTTCCTGGTGTGGACCACAGAGGTCTCGACCCAGAGTCCATGCGATATTTCCGTGTGTGTGTGTGTGTGTGTGTGTGTAATCTGTTTGCAAAGCAGGCCAGCAGCTGGATGAGAAGCTGACTGAGATGTGTCGTTTGCAAAAAGAAATTGCAAGTGATGATGATATTTTTTTTTTCTGGGACAGGCAGACAGATAAACAGAGAGAGAGAGAGGGGGGGGGGAAGGGAGAGTTAGCCTGTGTTTGTGTTTGTAACAGAGAGGGCAGGAGTGCAGGTGTTTGTGTGTGTGTGTGCGTGTGTGTGTGTGTTTGTGTTTGACTGTCATCAAGCAGTTTGCTTTGGGAACTCAGACTAAGTCAATTGAAGGAAATTTCACTGCAGCTCATTTCCAAGCATTTGTCTTTCCACCAGCAGCCAACGCACTTGACAACACAGCACCTGCTGCAACAATCTCTCTCTCTCTCTCTCTCTCTCTCTCTCTCTCTCTCTCTCTCTCTCTCTCTCTCTCTCTCTCTCTCTCTCTCTCTCTCTTTCTTCTCTGTCACCCCCTTTTTGTATATGTGTGTGTGTGGGTGACAACCATTTCAAGCCCCAGACTTCACCCAGACTTCAGCCATATCTTAGGAAATCTCTCTCTGTGATTCACACATCTTTCTTTCTCTGTCTTTCTATCCCTCCTTCCTTCCACAACCTGGGATCAGAGCATGTGGTGGATTTCGTCATGCAATATAAGTAAAGGTTAAAGGTAACCATGGATATTTAGTTTGGAATTGGCCCAAATGTAACAAGGTGAAGGCGTATTGAATACATCAGCAATAATTCAGTTATCATATTTCAACAGTTCAAGGCAACAGGTCTGGTCTAATCAGACTTCTCTCTGCATTTTACTTTTTGACTGTGTGGTTGTTCATCTCTCATTATTTAAAACTGATCCACAAACATGAAAAATAGGACAAAAATCCCTGATGTAGGTGTCAGATTTATAGCAAGCACTTTTTTCCAAAAAGGCTCTACGAGCAATTCCAGCATAATCCCATTAGTACCGTTCTGAATCGTACAATGTTATAAATATTCAAATGTATTCAAGGTCAAAGTGTTATTACTTTTGTTGCAAGTGTTTGTGCTTTTGTGGTTTTTCTTCTAGCTTTACACTTAAATTGTCCTCCATCTTTGGTGAACCCCCACACATTGCTCAGCGGGTCTCTCTCTTCCTCTCTCCTTTCTGTCACCACCTATTTATATGTGTGTGTGGGTGACAGCCACTTCAAGTTCCAGTCTTCACCCTTGACCTGCAGCCTGTCAGGCAGAAAGTAACACCATATCCTTGAAAAGAAGAAATCCCTCTCCGTGATTCACACATCTCTCTTTCTCTGTCTTTCTACCCCTCTTCCTTTTCCTCTCCAAGTCTTCTTTAATCGCACTCTCCCCTTATTTCTCCTGTCTTTCATCATTACCCGTGTTTGTGGTTGCACTTTTCCACTCACCACCCCCTTCTCCATCTCTGTCGTGGCGTCTTTGATTTACAGTGCATTTCTCGCTTCCTTCACCTTCTTCCGTCTCTATATTTAATCTAAGTCTCTTACCCACATCACACCTCTGGCTGTGCAAAATGAGTGGGGAGGGGAAAAGGGGAGGGGATGCTGCTGGTTAGGGGGATGAAAGGGGAGGCGACCAAAGAGGAGGGGAACGGGGGAGATGGCAGCAGGGAGGTGGAGAAAGGTGGTGGAGGAATAAAGGGGGTGAGAACAGGAGAGGGATCACGGATAAGATGAAAGTGATGCGTGAGAGTGTGTATGTGTGCGTGTATGCATCTGTGTGTGTGTGTGTGTGTGTGTGTGTGTGTGTGAGTGTGAGAGAGA
Source organism: Pleuronectes platessa (assembly GCF_947347685.1). Lineage (NCBI taxonomy): Eukaryota > Metazoa > Chordata > Actinopteri > Pleuronectiformes > Pleuronectidae > Pleuronectes > Pleuronectes platessa. The sequence goes on from NC_070633.1 coordinate 17,535,483, forward strand.
GTGTGTCTGTCTCTCAGAGGACAATTTTCCCAAGGTTAAAATCTCCAAAAGTGTCAGCTAAGAGTTTGCTGAAGAAAACAGCGAGCGAAGACTGGAGGAGAGAAAAATGCGCAAATAGACAAACGTCAAAGGAGGTGAAGGAAAAGAAAGTGTGAAGCTGCACACATGCCGGTAATCAATGTGCACTGAGAGCGTGCTCGAGCATCTGTCAGCACACGCAGCCTTTAAACACTAAAGTGCAGCTTTTTATGAAAATTGTTTTTAAATGCAATGTCTTCAATTTGCCAGTCGATTGGTTTGGGCTGTTCAAGAATTGTCTCCACACACACTCGCGCACACATGCACGTCTCTCTACAGTTGTGGGGACACTCATTGACAAAATGCATTACCGAGCCCCGTACCCTAACCTTAACCTTCACAACTAAATGCCTATCCCTAACCCTAACCTGATTCTAACCCTAAAACCAAGGCTGAACCTTCAAACAGCCCATTGAATTTGTGAGGACCGGCCAAAACGTCCTTTGGTATTGAACCAAAATTGTCCCTCATAATGGACATGTGCACGAGGACTTGGCGCGGCCCTGTGAGCATCTGTACATGTATGTTTGAGTGAGTGCACACGCTTGCCTTGCAGCTGTGGTAACAGAGCACAGGATGCTCCAGCTAATCGAGTCCCCTGTCGTTTCAAGGTGAGCCTCATTTTTCATCCGGCGATTGATGGGCCGTGTGTGTGTGTGTGTGTGTGTGAGGGGGGGGACGACGACACTGCTCTGTAATCACAAAGCTTCTCTCACTCACTCTCTTGCTTTTATATTGGTCCTTTCAGGCTGGGCCTTGCACTGCTTTGTGGGCAATGTAGTCAAATGTATTTATTTTTTTTCCATCTGTTTCAATTTATTAAATAAGTTGAGCAAAGTGCTTCACAAGAGATAAAAACAACACAAAGAAGAATAACACAGTTATTAAATTGACTTATAATTTCAGTTAGAAATGTAAAATAAATGGAATTCGCATATAGATTTAAACCACTTTAAGAATGTATTCAAAAGCAGGAACAGATGAAGCATTTCTGATCTCAGCTGGTAAGTCACTTCAGAGTTTGGGGCCATCCTGCATCAATGTGAAAACAGGAAGCCGATGCAACGAGGCTGGAATCTGTGATATACATCGTCACATTTTCTCTCCACATAGCAGCAGCAGCTTTTTGAACCATTTGAAGGCGATGCAGGTTTTTGCCTTTGCAGAGAGCATTACAGAAATCCATTGTCTGGCTCAGTTACACAAGAAATATCCATTTTAGCTTTAGATTATTAATATATATATATTAGGAATTTTGATGGTGTATTACCATAATCCCAGTCACTATATAAAACCTTGAAATCTTCAGTTTTAAAGTTTTTTTTTTCCATTAGGGACACATGTTGAAGAATTTAGAACCATTTATTATAATAGTTATATTATAGTACTTGCTGGGAAAAGCATTTTCTCTTAAGTTGCTCTCAATCAGCCTGTAATAAATATTTTATACTTCCATTAATACAAATCATCAAAATCAGCTTGTGCATGAATTTTTCAATGACGAATTGTTGGAAGAAGTTGAAGTGATGACTGGACCGACCCACAGTAATCTGCTCCGTGCAAGAGATGCTGAATTATTAAGACCTCCTCGCTGACTTCATTAAACATGTGTAAAGAGACTAATAGGATCAGTGGACGAGCTGTCACGCAGGTCAGTTTACTGACTTTGCTTCACACGAATGAACATCAATCTTCTTCAAATTACTTATTTACAAAATAAGAGGCATTTTGTCTCTGGCATCCGATGCATGTTTGCTAAGTGCAGTAAAGCAGCAGGGAAAAGGTCTAGTTTTGTGCCCGAATCTGTAGCAGTAGCAAGTAATGGTAGCATTTCTGCTCGATAATTAATATTGTATGTCTGCAGATGTCCGACGTTTGCGTGCTGCATTGCAGATACACGGAATGCACGTCTATGTGTCTGTTCTTCCTTTTTGTTTTCGTAATGGGTCACTGGTTTCATTTCTCTCCTCTGTGTCGTGGTGTAGAATGTGTCCCTGCACCTTCTCCGACAGGAGGAAGAAATCCAGTAATGAACGTCAGAACAAGCCTGAACCCATAGCTCAGCCGCTTCTGCAGCGTGTTTTGTTCTGAATTTTAATTGGCTGAAACCGTTTTTTTCAGGGACACTGCACTTAAATCAGCATTTCAACCGAGGAGCCAGAAGCCACAGAGGTTTAATGTTCATATCGGGAAAAGCTGAGGATCTCATCCAACGCACCAGGATTCCCCTCACTGTGCGCGGCAGATTGTGTGTCACACTGAAACTCCACTGTCTCCTCAGTGCAAACAGTGGAAAGTGTTATTTTTAAAGAAGCTTGCAACATGAGAATTTAATGCAGCTTTCCTACAAATACTTAAAGCCAAATGTTTTAAGAGAAGCAGCATAATAGAGTATTACTGTGCTCTCAGGGACATTTAGAGCAGCATGTTAATGATAAATACACTGACTTAGTCTGTTTAATGAGCATTTTTAACACTGGACAAAGGGGAGAGTCACTGGAAACAATCACAATGGCTCAGTTCTTTTCAATTATCCCACAAAGTCCTGACAGGTTGTCAGCATGGACCCTTATAACTGAGGTGGCTGAAAGGAGCTCGAGCATCATTCATTTTAATTGTTTAAACCTGCGATTGTGCGACTGTGACAAGTCAAATATCAGTTTAGTTAGAGGCTGATAAACACGAGGCCTCATGAATAAACCTCCTGGACCTCACAGTGAGTCAGTCACTAAAGCTGGAGACCCTCAGAATTAGGGTTTGAGAGCCAACACTGTCACTTCCTGCCCTTGGACAAACTCCACTCAGTCTGTGTGCTTTGCCGTATGTGTGTGTGTGTGTGTGTGTGTGCGTGTTTGTGCGTGTTTGTGCGTGTGGACTAAAGCAGAAAATGACTTCAGCCTGAGATTATTTTTCCTCATTAGACCTGTGAGGTAGACCGGCCTGGACCTGTCAGCCTTAATGACGCCCTAAGCCCTAATGATGATAATTATATTAATTTAAAGTACATTCTAAAGCAAAGGGCCTGAGTCTTTCCATTTTTACCTGGCACACGTGGACTTTCTCAAAAGGCATTAAAAGTAATTCCTGCAAGTTTACCTTTAACAGGATTTAAAGGACTTGTATTGGAAATAAAAGTTCACGTTCATTTGCATTTCCACACACTCACTCTGACATGTTGCTTGGAGATACATCTTTTCATTCTCATCCTTTCATTCTTGCTTTTAGGCTTGTTTCTCATAAAAGTGCATTGGAAGGAGATGAATGTCTCTAAGGTGAGGGAATTGTTTGAATCTGGTTTCGGACGAATGAGAACATGTGATGTTTGAGGAAACTGGTAAACTTTCAATTATGCCATTAGTTTTGATATCGTACATTTCTCTGAGAAGAGAAAGCAGGTTTGAATGAATAATGAAACATTGTTTGTTGCTTTTTGAAAAGTTAGAACAATAACAGATGAATAATTTAACAGCTGAAATGTGTGAGTTGAATCAAAGATTGACTAAATTGAGTTTACTCCTGTTTTTAAGGCAGCGATTGAACCGTCGTTTTTCTAAGATGTTGAAGCTGTTACTGTCTAAACTTCTGAGGTCGACTTCCAACACTAACGAAAAGGAACGATGGCAGAAACGGCAAAAACCCAAATCCACCTCGACAGTTTAAACCCGATCCTGCCACTTCTACTCTTTAAAAAGGAGGCGATGGGCCATAACTCAACTGGTTTTCTTGTTTCCAGTCAGAGCGTCCTCAGAGAAACAGAATTAATTCAGTTAGGTTTCATGGTCAAAGCTTGTTTACCACCAGTTAGGGGCCTGAATCGAGGAAAGAGGTGAACTATAGGAAAAACAGTGTGGTATTGATAAACTGCCGGCTTAATTCATTTGTGTTGTCGTTGGCCAGAGGAACGCTTGTTTGTCGAGCTCCAGAGCACAGAAACAAAGGTAAAACTGAATATTTATGAGATATTTGCCGGCAAATATTTGATAATCCCAGATAAACATTGGATCCAACAGAGGAAAACAAAGTGTGTGAGTTAGAAGAGGCGCTGCAGCTGCACGGCCACACACATCTTATCAGCGTGGATAAAAGGGGGATCTGGTCCAAGGTTCAGGCATGTTCCTGCTCAAACTGGAAACTCTCCTCCTCTGACTCCTTGCCCTTTCCCCCCCTGTCACCTCATCTTTTCATCCCTCCTTCTCACCCAGCCCTGTCCTCCCTCTCTGTCCTCCTCTATCATCTCATCTTTGTCTCCCCTGCTGTATTGCTCATTCTGTCCTTGCATCCCAACAAATCTCTCCATCATTAACCCACTATCTCTCTCCTCCTTCCCCTGATCTCTCCATCCCGTTGGCCCCACTGCCTGTGTTCCCTCTCCCTCATCCATCTTCCTGCTTTTCTGTCTTTCTGTTCCTTTTTTTCCCCCCCTCTCACCGCAATTCATCTATTGCTCATCACTTGTTCACAGTCTGTCTAGTTAAGAGAGCCGCTAAAGTGTCAGCGACTCTCACACACACACACACACAATACCTCTGCATGTACACACACATTTCCTCTGACTCTGCCCCCCCCCCCCCCCCCCCCTGTCTTCCTGTCAATCTCTGATAACCGTTATTTCTCTTCCTCTCTGTCATCGGTCCCTCTTTGTGGTGAGGGGATGTGATTAAAGTCAATGCAGTGTGGAGCCTCAACCTATTGATCGGTTTCACATTATACTCCATCAAATTACTCTCTGCTGCAGTTGTTGCATTTGTTTGGATGTTTTTTGTTTTGTGACCTCAAACAGACTTGAGGTCAGGGGTCACACATATCCACACAGCTTCATGTGTAGATGCCCGCACAAACATTCTCTCTCTCTCTCTCTCTCTCTCTCTCTCTCTCTCTCTCTCTCTCTCTCTCTCTCTCTCTCTCTCTCTCTCTCTCTCACACACACACACACACAGACACACTCAAACCCATACACAGATGCACAGGGCCAGCTTAAGTGTATAAGAGACGGGTTATTGCAATATAATCCCATATTAAAGCTACACTTGCTGTTCTGATGATTGGTTCAGAGGCTTTTAATAGCAATCTGGCACCCACACAGTGACACACATACACACACACACATTCAGACACACACACGAACATAAATTAATAGACAAGTGTTTGGAATCAAGGTTAAAAGCAAAATTAGAATAAAAATGCACTCCACACGTACACACACACTGCAATGATATACATAAACTACTTTCCTGCCACACACACACAAATACACTTGGTTTCCTACTTTTTAAAGAAAATAAATGCACACAACAGTTCACACCCTTTTGTCAAAGCTACTGAAGGTGTAAAGAACTGGATGTATGTTATTCATATTAAATCATGAATGAGCTGCTTTGAAATATAGAAAGTATCAGCCATGGGCTCTCAGACCGAAGACGATTGGTAAAGATGCTCTGAGAACCCAGATATCTCTCTGAGCATCTTTACCAAGTAGAAAACATTGCAGGATTTTTATGCTGGCACACAGACACACACACAGACACACACACTAACACACACACACTGTACACACACTCTTCTCAAATCTTTGCATCTTAATCAACTGTCTTCCATTGTCTCCTCAGTCACTTACCTTTTTCTTATCCTCCTCTTTGGTTTTTATTCTCCTCCCCTCCCTTGTTCTTTGCGTCTCTCTCTCTCATCCCTGATAGTCCTTTAGTCCTCACTGGTGCTGTCTGTCCTCCTCTCTTCACCGCTCTGTCTCTCTCTCCCCGTCTCATTCTTTTGCTGCTGATCCTCGCATGCTCACGGAGACCAGTGATCCTCCCTCCCCTCTCTCTCTCTCTCTCTCTCTCTCTCTCTCTCTCTCTCTTTCTCTCTTTCTCTCTCTCTCTCTCTCTCTCTCTCTCTCTCTCTCTCTCTCTCTCTCTCTCTCTCCCTGATCTATCTCTATTTGTGTACCCACTGCAATTCTCTCTCTTTCTCTCAAATGCCATCACTCTATTAATCCCTCCACCATCGCCCTCTTAAACTCTGCCTATTTCCCCATGCCTCTCTCTTTATTGGTAGTTAATCTGATGCCATGCCCCCATTTTCGTGTGTTTGTGTGTGTGTCTGTGTGTGTCTGTGTGTGTCTGTGTGTGCACGCGCCTGCGTTGACCCTTGCATGGTGTTGGACCTAGTGAAACTTTGGCAGCACAGGGAACTGGCTGCCACCTAGGAATGGCGGCGGGACACGAACTAACACACACATGCCTGACCACACACACACACACACACACTCAGTTACTTTATTTATATCTTTGCTTTTCTGTGTGAACATGGACGACTAATGCCTCTCTCTCTCTCTCTCTCTCTCTCTCATTCTCATTCTCTCTTTCTCTCCCTGGTGGCCTCACCTCACTCTCCCCTTTGAGCAGTTTTGTCACCGTCCTCCCTCTACTTTGCCCCACTTTACTTTCCTCCACACCATCCTCTTCTTCTCTTCTTTTATCTTCATCTTTCAGCCTCGCCTCATCCTCCCACCACCCACCTTCCTTCGATCTCTTTCTCCCCCTTTCATTCCTTTCTTTGCTCCTATTTATACAACCGAAAACTGCTTTCTTTCTCGAGGCAAGGGAGACAAAAACGGTGATGAATTGAAAAGAGAAGTGAGATTAAACGCCATATGACTCCGGGTTCTAATTATGCTTGATTATGAGTGTTTTGTCTTTAGTGCACGGCAGGAATTGTGTGTCTGCAAATTAATTTCCTCGTTTCGTCATGCACCAGGAAAGAGATGAAAACATTTTGCATGCATGCACTTTTTAATGGCCAAGTGTAAGATGTTGGATTCGAGTCAGCTCAGAAATCGGAGAAGGAGAGGGTTTCGATTAGACAAGGTTTGAGACCGGGTTTAGATCAGACAAGGTTTGAGACCGGGTTTAGATTAGACAAGGTTTGAGACCAGGTTTAGATCAGACAAGGTTTGAGACCGGGTTTAGATTAGACAAGGTTTGAGACCGGGTTTAGATCAGACAAGGTTTGAGACCGGGTTTAGATTAGACAAGGTTTGAGACCGGGTTTAGATAAGACAAGGTTTGAGACCGGGTTTAGATTAGACAAGGTTTGAGACCGGGTTTATTCTCTGTGGTCAGTAAATAAACAATAGCGGGGGTCTCGTTAGTAAGAGAGTTGTCTGCTTAGTGTATAAGTTCTTATGAAACTGCGTTTTGAGTTATGCCTTTCAGCGAATTGTGTGTGTGGCCAATGTATTATTACATGTATCTAGTGTGTGTGTGTGTGTGTGTGTGTGTGTGTGTGTGTGTGTGTGTGTGTGTGTGTGTGTGTGTGTGTGTGTGTGTGTGTGTGTGTGTGTGTGTGTGTGTGAGGTCCCTCGATGCAGCATCCGAGTGAATATCCCTCCCACCATCTGAAATAATGCATGCAATAACATGCTCTCTGCAAAGTGGTTGACTCACCTTGCGCTGTTTTTCAATTGACCATGTGTGAGAGCATCAAAAGGGTGTGCGTCTGTGTGTGAAGGTGTGAATGTGTTTGTACATGTTACATAAGCAGCCACGCTGCAGTGCAACACATGGAGCCTTCAAAAGTAATGAATATATGCTCGAAAACATGCATAGAAAGGTAAATTATTTTACTGGAGGATGGGAAAAGGAGCATGATAGTCCAGGAAAGGGAGGAGGACAAATAGTGTAGTACTAATAAAGTGCGTTAGCTGAGAAGTTTCCTATTTAATTTCTGTGATTTCTTTCCACTGGACCTCTCTTCCTCCCTTTGGCTTTCTCGTCCTTGTTTGTAGTAACTGAATGTGTCTCTTTGAACTTGACTGGGAACGAGTCTGAGAGACACATCGATCTGTTTTCTGAACAATGAACAAGGATGTTCACACACACACTGGAATGCAAACATGCATACGGACAGACACTCAAGCAATTTCTCTGCCTCGTACAAACACTCCAACCACCTCACCGCCGCACACTCCATCTCTCTCTCCCTCTTTCATCCCCCCATTACTTCCGATCTCAGCCCCCAGGTGTTGTAGAAGAAAAAGGCGTAAAGGGGAGGGGGGTCAGAAATGACAGCGTGTGTCTGTGATGGTACTTTGAGCAGTGCTGCAGGCTTTCAGTAAAACTGTTTTCTGGATGTACTATTTTAAACTATGACGTTAAAAAAAAAAAAGAATTGTGAAAAATCACAGCTGAGAGCGCCGTAATAACTTTCCACCTGGTGGGACGCCATAAAAGAAATGACAGAGCAGGGAAGATGAGAAGAGATGAAGAACGGTGGTGAGGAAAGCACACGCAGTATATGGACCTTAATGAAGTGCTGTTAAAGGCATCAGTCGACCTGGAGTTATTTGAGTGGCTGCTTGTTATTTGTTTTTCTTTAGCTTGGAATTTAAATGTGTGTATTTGGTCCTTTTTTGTAGCGAGTCTTTAAAAAATGAAATATTCAAACACAATATAGAAATCTGCAATTCAAAGAGATGGATGGAAGAGTGGACACAACAAGTATCCATGTGCACCTAGTTCATTGAGTGACAGCTGTAACTAACGTGCAAGAAATATTTAGCTTCATTTAATAGATTAAAAAACCTGAGCACTTTTTTTAAATTAGGAATTTAAAAAAAATGTAGAGTGAGTCTATTTTGAGAGAGGAAATCATTCTCATGCTAATTTCAGAAGGGAAATGTATGCACAATGAACGGCACTTTCCATTCAGAGCAGGTCTAGAATCTACTCTGTGTTATTATTTGCAGAGACCCAACAATCCCACCATGAGTCAGCACTTGGCGACAGTGGCACAGAAAAATGTCCTTTTAAGAGGCAAGGACCTTGAGCAGAGTCGGCCTTTGGTTGGTGGGTGGCCATCTGCCTCCACCAGTACGGTTGGGAGGGAGTGAGAGAGGGGGAGAGAGAGAGATGCAGGTTCACATTGCGGGTGTCACATAGAGATGTACTTTAATATTAATAGGACTAATAACTCTGCAGCTCCAGGGGAAGACAGACCTGCAGAGAGCGAGAGGACAAAAGCGACAGAGAGACACGAAAGCAAAAATAACCACGGGAGAGAGATGAAGCCAAGTTGGTAACGTGCGTTAATGGGATATGAGCGCATACAGATGAGGAGGGGGAGGAGAAGAGTGGAGCTAGGTGCATTGTGGGAAGGCCCCCGGGAGTCTATGCCTAAAGCAGCACAACTACAGGAATACTTCAAGGCAAGCTTGAGCCAGCCATAACTACAAACTTTATCAAAAAATAAATTGTTAAGGCTATTCTATGAAACAGGGAGGTATTTGCCTCCTGCACCTAACTGATAGCTGAAGGCCACCAAAGCCTCGGTTTATATTTTGGAGACTTTATAGGAACCACAAGTGAACCTGCATTCTGTGAGCGCTTGGTTGTAGTGGGGTTATATCAACTCTTTAAGATACAATGGTGCCTGACTCTTAGGGTTTTACAGGTGTGGAGGTTTTAATTAATAAAAATTACATCCAGATTTCTGTTTTGAGATTTTCTGCCCCTACTTGCAGCCTGATAATAAGGAATTGTGAATTTTCAGCTAAGAATAACAAATGGACTCTTCTACATTTTTCTCGTACAACGTTTGCCTCATTTTTACAATAGAACCAATGTGAAAACAGGCAGTCCCTTATGTGGCAGTAATAGGACATTTTCTTGTAAATGATTACCTGGAGATGTCTCTGTGGTGTTTGGGGCCGAGTACAATAACTTCAGTGTTTCTTCAACGGATGATTGCTGGTCATTACTGTCTTTGTGTCCTTAAGCCATGCTGGGAAGTCCACACAACTGATTAGTTTCATTTGGCTTCATTGAAGAGATGATTGGGTAACAATGGGAGTTTCGTAATATTATTGACTAAAGGCTGCATGTGTAAGGTTGATAGAAGTCGGCTAAGTACAGAACCCTGTGGAGCTTTTGACAAACCTTTGCATATGGAGGAATAAATATTGGCATATACAACAGTATGAACATCTTACAAGACATCACAGTCACACATCTGGTATGGGCGACTGCTTTCTCAAGGATCTTAGGGAAGTCCCTCCTCCAGGGAAAGAGAAGGTTGGACGGGTAGTTGGATGAAACTCAATAGGCTTTTCAAGAAGAGTGTTTAAAACGTGCTACTTTGAAGGCCTGAGGTTCATAGCTTGTCAATAAAGACAGGGTAATCAAAAAAAGGAGTGTTATAGGTTAAAACTTGAGTAAGTAGACTAGGTGTCATGGGATCTAAGAGACAGGTTGAAGGTTGAGATTACTTGGATAAATTGGTGAAAGTTGATGGTAGAAAACAGTCAAACTGTACATTATAGCACGTTTTCCTAAGGTTCCTTTATTTGAAAATAAATTGTTGCCTATCGAGGGCAGGAGGTGATGAATTGTAACTGTACTAGCTATAAATGTATCATTAAAAACGATGCTGGAGTTATACGAATAAACAGATCAATACAGCTATACGACTCTAGAGGTGGTCAAATGTTAGAAAACTTGGAACTGCTCTGCTTCAATCACTTAAAAAGCTCCCTGCATTTCCTCGTGGGTGAATCCAGCGGGACATAGCTGCAGTGGCACCGCAGATCTGGCCTCTTAAAATCCATGCAATAACCCTGAGAGGATTTTACGTTTTAACTGCTTTTGCCAAGAGCTCCTGTAGAGCCTTTAAAAGTAACGTGATTGAAATAACAGAAACAAATCTTAAATAACAGTTTTCAACCAAATTTTAATCCAGTTTTTATAGACAGCTAGGCCCCCTTTTTTTTTACCTGCAAATCTCCACAATGTCACAGATTGGCAAAATCCTCAAGCTTCCGCTGAATGACAGTAATGCGAATGAATCCTGTCATTTGCCTCTTGAGCAGCAGAGACCCTTAAAACCCACTGTTTGTCTGTGCTGTGCCAATGATTTCTCACTAGCTGATTTGAACATGCCATGAGTGCCTAGGATGAAATTCTACAATTTCATGTTCACATCAAATGTTCTGTATGCGTTTAATCTGGTTACAAACGAAGAAATAATGGATATCAAATCATGCTTTAGCTGCTGGGTCATAACAGCTGGGTTTAATGGCTGCACAGATCTTTCACATCCAGAGTGTGGAGGTCGGACAAAAGCATAAATGTGTTTTCCTGCTGCAAGGCCCCCACATTTGCATGGGCTAATTTAATCTGTAGGAGGGGTGCATTGCCAGATGTGATCCAGCAGATTTCTCTACATTTCATTGTCAGTGATGGTGTTCAGTTGGATGCTGTTGGTGTAATGGCAGCATCTCTGGAGCTGTTATCTGTATTCAAAATGCTACCGGAGGCTTTAACAGACTTCCCCCTTTTGATTTGCATGACCCTGTGATGTTCTCTCCAGCGCCATCCTCAGGCCACCCTCCTTTTTTATTGTTCTACTCCCAGCACTGATTATACATAGCAATATAAATACTCAGTGTGTGGTGTGTTTAATTGGGCATTTGCGTTCTCTGGGGTCTAATAAACATCGTAGCCTCTGTGGGATCTTGGCAAAGGTTAAAATAGATTTATTTCATGTCATGCATTTCCTGTCATTTTGATGAAAGAGTGAATTTAAAGCTCTTCATGCATTATTAATGCGAGTGGCCAGATTGATAGAATAGACAGGCAAATAGAGGGAAGTGGAGGAGGGAGGAGGAGGGAGAGAAATCCCAGACCTCTCTGGCATCTGTGTCCTGTTTAGTCAGTAATCTCCTCACTGTTGCATAAGCCCTTCAGCTCAACATGCCCTGAACTCTCTCCCTTTGCCTGTCAAATAAACACAAACCAGTTCCTTTACTGGTGCAGACAAGTCGAACAAGACGTCTGTGCGTCTTTGCATGTTGTTACATGAAGACGTGATGTGTTGATGAAACACATCCACGTGAGAAGACACCAGCAGCAGATTTGGCCCTTTGAGGTTTTTCAGTTTTTCGATGGTGTGAAAGAAGATTGAGAGCATAAGTCCTCAGAGGAGACTAGTTAGTCCGAAGTAGGGCAGTATGACACATGACCTGCACTTCAACACACACATACCCTCGCACACACACACACACACAAACACACATAGAGGATATAAAACCAGTACTGAACTGCAGAGTAGTTCTGCAGAGTTTGTGTGTGTGTGTGTGTGTGTGTTCTTAATCCTGTTACTGACATGGGGGATAAAGAGGGTGATGGAAAAAGTTGAAAGATTTGGAGTTGGAGTTAATATTTCTACTTTTTCCTGTCTTTGAGTGGCTGCTGCATGTGTGTGTTTGTGTGTGGACAGTGCGTACACAAGCAGCAACACACTCATTCTGCCCATTTTGATCAGATAAAGGCTGTCACCACATCAGGTGCGGTTCATCTTCCATCTTCGATTAGCAGCCTCCTCATTTTTCATCTCTCCGTCGTGTTTTTCTGACACGAACTCGAGACGTTGATTTCAGCCGAAAGCCTTTTGTTTGAAAGCTCCTAAGCGGAAACACCTGAACATTTTCTGTCTCTCTGAATAAATGTCAGGTGGGTTTATCTCCAGCCCCACCAAGACGCTCAGAGGATAAACAATATAGTTAATGGATGATTGGATTGACTTCATTGCAGCAATGTGACAGAGCAGAGGGAGGGATCACAAAACATTATTGTAGAAGTGGAATGAGACAAATGGGACGTGACGTCAAGCAAAGCACAAGCCCAGACACCCTGCTGCCCAGTGGTCATTAACACTGTCCTCTTTCCATATCACACGTCTCCTCTGCACTCACAGAACTGGTGTGAGGCTCTCTTTGAAATTCTCTTTAGGAGGCTTTGGACATTGTCCAAAAATAAATAAGCCTAATAATGAATTATATATGAGACTTTAGATGTATAGCACTCAGTGTAAGAGGAGCTGCTCAAAGTAATGATGCATTTCTTTTTGTGTCTCCCTTTCTTCCACACTTCAGTCCAGGGTGGTCGCCTGCATGACAGCGATCCTCAGTCAGATGGACGATCGTCATTATGCCACATACATAGAAACGTTCAGTTCCACTGATCTCGTGGTAAGTAAACACTGGTCGACTTTCTTTTAAATTTACTTTGCTGGCTAGACACAAAAAACACATTTTTATAACTAAAACTAAAACTACCTCCCCGAGGCCCAACAGTCCTCCTATGAAACCAGATTCAAATTCACTAGACCCAGAGTATTAATTGGAACTCATGCGTATCAGTCCCCATCGAGATCTGTGAATTGTTCACTGAGAAAATCTTCGAGAAAAAAAAGAAAAAAAACGCCATGTTAAAGAAAGTGGAAAAAAAATTCCTTGATCTGTTTCCTGATATAAATCTGCACCCAATTTGAATGTGTTCTTTCCTGACCAATACCACATCCTTCTGCCAATTATCAAGTTAAAAACCATATTGCACTAACGTCTACTTATTCAAACATTATTACTCTCTTGTCCATTTCGTTGCAGGACTTCCTGATGGAATCCTTCCTGCTCTTCAAGGACCTGATTGGAAAACATGTCTATCCCTCTGACTGGATGGCAATGATCATGGTGCAGAACAGGTACCACACTGCCCCGGATTTGAACCATCAACCCAATCGTCTCAGTTCTGCGTCTGTCACCAGTAAAGACCACAGCTGCCTCCGTGTCTTTTTTTGAAGAGCTGTTTACGTCTGCAGTGACTTGTGCATCCACACAAACCCACACAGGCAAAAGTCAGAGATAGTAAAGCTGGGATCAAGGCTGCAATGATAAAAACAGCTGATGTGACAAGTGTGTGTGTGTGTGTGTGTGTGTAATGATGTGGAGCTAGACAGGAGGCTGGAGTTGTGTCATGGGAAGAGAGAAGGCAAAGAGGTAAAAGTGAGAGTGAGGATGAAGAAGCGACAGGTAGATAAGGAGTCTGCAGACTGGGATTAGAGAAGTGAAGATGTGTAGATAGAGAGAGAAAGTTCCACTTGAAAGGAGCGCGTGGCGGCTGGCACTGGATAACGATGACAGATGGACGGTGTTGGAGCAGGTTTGCTGCTTAACTGCAGAAATGCATATAGTCACAACTCACTGCTGCACCTGGCCACAGAGCGTTAAGGTGCTGTTAGGACCTGTCATCGTGACTGAGGAGTTTGAATCTGAAGCATCATTGCACTGTTACCTGAAGCATATAATAGAGCGGATGTCGAGGATAAAACTGGAGCATTAAAACAACAAATATGTTGCTCTGTGATTTGGGACCGATTCTCCTTTTTTTAATTCTTTGATAACAAACTTCAAAATGCATCTCCTCCCCTAAGATTTGACTGAAGTGACTCAACACTGGAAATTCGAAAAAACACAACCACAGACCTAACACTGTACACATGACATAGGTTATGATCGACAACTTCAGTAGCATCACAGACACTTTTTCTGACACAAATGTCGTATAAGGTAGAGGCTGCTCCCGAGTCTCCTGACACCAGAGATCACTGTTGTCCCTTGCTGAGACAGCCCAGGATGAAGCAGCCGTGTCTGAGGAGCACAGGGGGTCGTGAGCCGTATGAACCGCTGTCACAGGTGGGCGTGGTCCAGGCCGTCGAGGAAACCCCGGAGGCGAGAAGCCTTCAACTTAAAATGACACTTCTATCATAAGAGAGCAGAAGCTGAAGCAGCCGTGTGTGAGGACATGGAGGACGAGGATGGGGGACATCTCTGGAGGGTGGACGATGTGATGGTTTAGCAGTTTAGTCTCAGCAAAGATTAGAAGATGAGCGAAGACTTCCAACTCACGAGGGGTCACTGGGCCGGCCCACTATGGATTAGAGGGTGTTGGCCTTTTCAAATTAAATGTCATGAAGGGAGGTTGGGTGTTGAGTTCATGTGAGCATTATCTGAGACGGTTTAAAACCATGGGTGCCGTATGTTCCACTCATGAAAGTAGATTCTCTCTATAAAAATGTGCTAATGAATTTGATATTAAAACCAGCTTTAATGTGTTTCACTAGAGAACAGTCATATGACTCAGTGCAGGTGCAGTATCTTATTTATCCAAAGCTCCATCAACTAGTGTGTGTGTTTCTTCAGGGTGTTCCTGAGAGCCATCAACACCTACGCCGACACCATGAACCACAAGTTCCTCAATAACGACGACTTTGAAGTCCAGGTCAGTGTGTCTGTTTGTGTGTTTACACCAAAAGCTGTATCTTTACTGCTGCTCTCTTTTTTTAAATATCAAATCTCTTTTGTCTTCCTCTACCTCCTCGCCGTCTAGTTATGGAATAACTACTTCCACTTAGCGGTGGCGTTTATTACCCAGGAGTCTCTGCAGCTTCAGCATTTCTCGCCGACCAAAAGGAACAAGATACTTGCCAAGTGAGAAGAGGCCGTGTAATATCTTTATTTAGCAGAGCCTGCCCTGGCGGCTCTGATGAAACACTCCCTGATTTGTGATCTATTTTTGTCTGTGTTTACACCCCCTGCTGCCTATTAACACCACGTGGTGCCCGCATGTAGACCTTCAATTTAGTTTATGTTGGAGCCGCATTAGCACAGTGTTATCTTCCCCACTGGGCTGTTTAGGTCTGGAGGTATTGATCCACTTGTTGGAAAGTAAGAGGCTGATTTCCTGTCTCGCGTCTCTGTGTATTTGCTCTGTTTATTTCAGATATGGAGACATGAGGAGACTCATTGGTTTTGCTATCCGTGACATCTGGTACAAACTAGGTGAGGAAATCTAGGCTTCCAGTCCGTTCTCGTTCTGGGTGTTTACCTTCATATTAATACACACTGTACCTCTGTGTGTTTGTGTGTGTGTGTGGCTTGTTTCGTTCAGGGAGCCATAAGATCTGTTTCATCCCCGGCATGGTGGGTCCCATCCTGGAGATGACCCTGATCCCAGAGGAGGAGCTGAGAAGAGCCACCATTCCCATTTTCTTCGACATGATCACCTGTGAACACACACACTCTGGAAACTTCCACAAGGTGTTAACACACACAAACACACAAGCATTCAGGGACACATCCTACTAAAACACACAGAGACATCAGCGGAAACACTGAAAAATCACTTATGCAAACACAAAGTCTGCACTCGTGCTCCTCCATCGATTTCCTGTGACGTGAAGCATCACAGCAAAGTAAAAGGGACGCCTTAATTACGCTTGCATAATAGATTTTTGTTCTCCCTCCTCCTCTCATTTGCTTTGTTCTCTCCATTTTGTCGCCCCCTGTTTCCTTCTCTCCCTCTCTCTGTTTCTCCGACAGTTTGAGAATGAGATTATTCTGAAGCTGGACCATGAGGTGGAGGGCGGAGGAGGCGACGAGCGATACATGCAACTGCTGGAGACCATGTAGGCTTGAGTATTAAATATGACTTCACTCATAGAGTAGCACTCATTAGAGGAGAAACCTCAGCCCACTGCTACACGTACACAGGCTTCATTATTTGATGGGTGTCAGGACGTGAACAGGATTTCAAGGAATAAGTTTAAAAAGTGTTTTCAGATACAACTGACCAATCGTACCGTTGAATTCAATCAAATTTCAAACCCTTGATATCAGTTCCCTATATGGGCCTGATGTTCAGTACACATAACCCCCTTAGCAAAGGTAATTATACTAGAAAATAATATAAACAAGTACAAAGAAGTAATAGTGATTGAAACACATGATGTCACTTGGTACATAAATGTTGAGTTAACTTTTTAAAACAAGTCACTGGCATCTCAGCCGTTCACCGAACACGAAGGCAAACTGTTCTCATTGGTCTCTGCTGATTGACCCGTGGACGTTTGTCCCCTCAGCCTCCTGGACTGCGCTGCCGAGCAACTCACCCTGAGGCCGGAGGTGGAGCACTTTGTCTCCCTGGTGAAGGGACTCCTGATCCGTCTCCTCGACTACCGCACGGTGATGAGCGATGACAGCCGCAACAACCGCATGAGCTGCACCGTCAATCTGCTGGTAGGTCCCCCCCCCCCCCCCACCGTCTTTTAAATACCTGTGGGGACGATCAGCTTCACAAGCTCCTCCTCCACGACAAAGATGTCCCAGTGAGCACAGGGCACAGAAGGAATCCTAGTTTTACCTCATCCAGGAATATCAGAATCTCTTGTTTTCTCTATATTTCTGTGATGCTCGGAGAATCTTTGAAAATCTCCTTCATGCTGACAATCTGTCACGTAGAGACTTGCACCACAGATTACATTTATTGAACAACCTTGTAATCATGTAATTCATGCACCTTTTCGCTGATGTAGATTGGAACAGCGCGGCAAGGAGCTGCTCATCTCACACGCACACACACATCGATAAACTCATTATTTTCTGAAAGATTTAACTCAGCTTCAGCTAGTAGAGAGTTTTTTTCCCGAACAGATCTCATCAATAATCTCATCCATACGCACCACAGATTTAAAATATGAGCTTGTCTTCAATGCCGAGATCTTTATATTCCCTTTTCCCACATTTCATTTCTTTGCTGATCGATCCAAAGCAAAAGATCCGTCTGTGTTTGCTCTTCGACTCTTTGCAAGCGGTTGCATCAGCTCCTGTCTGTTCCACGTCCTCTCTCTCCTGTGATCACCTAATCAGATCCCCCCCCCACGGTATTCTCAGGTTTAGAAATGGATCCCCGTCTTCCCACCGTGCGATTGTCTCCACGTCAGATATAATCTTATAGTTCCTCTTTCTGAGACACTAACGTTCAGAACCAGGATCAGATTAAGTGGATGTGAGTGTGTGCCGATCTCTTCATGTATTATGCTGACACACAGCCGAGGTGTTTGTGTCGTGGCTGCCCATTAGCTATTCTCTTTCCGTTGTTTGGCCGACTCAGAAAACTCCCCTCTGCGGATTTTCACAGTTTCACTTGGGGAGAACACACTCACACACACACACACACACACTAACTCACATTTGTATTTGATGCCTTTTCAGCCGGTACACTGGAGAAACACATTGAAACACACACCCACAGCGTTACCAGAACCACTGCCGTCCTTCCAGTGACACTTATTTCTGAACAGCTGCCTTTTGTGAGGTGTGATGATAGTGTAGTTCTACTGTATATTGTGTTGTTGTATATTCTAAAGATGCAACGTAGGCGACTGCTATGATGAAATCATCTGCTCTTCATAGCCTTCAGCAGAAAGTTGACCTTTTAAGTTAAAATGCATCAGTGCCAACAACCCTAACCCTAAAAATTGAAGTATGCTGATATAAATATATTCACAATATTGCCTTCGCTGAAACACAGCTTGTGTTTGCGATTGTGTTTGTGTTATTGCATCTGTTGCCTCATGCTCGTGATGGGAGGTGAGCAACATCAGTTAGTTCCATTCTACTGTTCTCTGTAGATGTCATTAAACTTCATTAAACTGGGAGTTCGGGCTATGTAAATTGTCCTCGCACACACATTAAAAAAAACAGGCTGTCAGGGGTATACAATAACACACACACACACACACACACACAACAGTACAACCACTATACCATATAAGACTCTTACACACACACACACAGAGACACACACCCAAATTAATTAACACTAACCCAACTCCTCTTTTTTATTTTGCAGAACTTTTACAAAGACATCAATCGTGAAGGGATGTACATCAGGTATTTGACTTTGTATACATTTTGCATTGTGCTTGCATGCATTTGCATGTGCACACACGTGTGTGTGTGTGTGTGTGTGTGTGTGTGTGTGTGTGTGTGTGTCTGAGGGCGTGCACATGTGTTTGGCTCCATAATCTGACAAGGGATTATATGAGTCCCACTGAATTAATGTCAAAATCCACGGGATCAGCTCTTAGTCTGACTGGAGAGAGAGCAGGGAGGAAGAGAGACATGATGTGGGTGAGGAAGGGAGCGGTGAAGAGACAGGAGGATGGGAGGAGAGAAAAAGAGAGGGATAGAGAGGGAGAGAGGGGCAGGGAGGGCAACAGATCCCGTCAGGTCCTTCAGTGCATTGCTGGTAACGGATTATGGCTGTAATTAGTGATCGGAGTGTGTGAATGGAAGCTCGGCTCCGTGGCTGGTCAGCTGCCTCCGTCTGTCCTGCAGAGAATATGGAAACATTCGGGTCTTAGTTAATGTGAGCAATCAAACATGGTTTAACACAAATACACGTTTAATCACTGCACATAATTTAGGATTGTATATTAACACTTACACTAAGATCTAACTAAATGACCACCGGCCATGCAACAATACCCAAATCCAATTAAGTTAAGGTCCAGTGTGTGAATTATAGGATATTACATTTACATCTTAATTGCTCACATCTACAATGGGGACCCGGCTGTGTATTGTCTATGCTACGTAACACTTGATGCTAATGTGACTCCTCCATATCTCCTCATCCTGAGAGTTACCTCCTCTTATAAATAAACCGGATTATGATGGAGAAAACATCATTTTCTCTGCACAGTCATTCAGAATTTCCTTCTTTCTCCACAATAGCACTCAACTTTCAGATAGAAGAACCTCAGAGTCGTCTTTTCAGAACTCATTATTACATAACGTAAACTGTCATTGCTGAAAACTGATGCACTGAACTTGCTCTGCTCATGGTGATTCATACCCGTATCTCCAATTCAGCAAAAATATTCTTTGAAAACAGGCAGTGGTAGACACAGTGAAAACAAAACAAGTGCTGTGTCCCTGTTGCTACTGCATATTAATCACACCATCCATATTGAGCGGCTGTGGATCAGGAGATAGGAAGGGTTGTCCACTAAGCAGAAGGACGTTGGTTTAGTTCCCAGTCCAAAGTGTCCTTAGGCAAGATACTTAACTCGCTAAATTGACTCTAAGAACTCTACACTTCATATTAAAAAGCTGTGTGGGTGATGGATGATTGTGACTTGACGTACCAAGAACATGACTTCAGAACCTTAGAATGACACTTCAAATGTAACATGTAAATTAAATATATTATTAACATTTAATATATCATTTTTTGTCTTGTGAAAACGCTGCGGAGCTGATTCACCTGCAACTGCCAATTCTTTCACATCTACCAGCTGTGATCTGGGCTCTTTTTGTTATATTGTATGAAAACAGTGTGCATCAACAACACACTTCACATTTATTCCTTTTTTTATGTGTCGAGTATTGTTGCAGTAATCGCGTCAACACACTATGGACCCATAACCCTCCTATAATGAAAATGTAGTGCGGTTCAGTTCGGAACATTGTTCTCATAATTCACTTGGAAAAGCAAAAGCAACACAATTGTCCTAACTAACAGATAAAACAGGATCTGCAGCCAGACAAGTGTTGGGTAAAGGTTTGAGAGGAGAGAGCTACAGAAGGAGGAGATTAGAGGAGGTGAATTAAAGACAGTGGGAGCATTCAGGTAGAAACAATACGTGAATGACGTGACAGTGCATCAACACTACCCAAGAATACAGGGAATAATTCAGTAAAAAAGAAAACATTAAATGTTAATGGCTTCGCTATGAAGTTGAGCCTCTGGCCAGGTGGCAACATGTTTCCTCCAGACAGACGGAAACAGACGCACATAAAGATCGAAATTAAAAACAGAAGCAAGTCATTTGGCTGATCTGAAATCTAATGTTCCCGTTTGTCTCTCGTTAAGCTTCTAAACGCTGTTGGGCTGCAAACCTCTGTCACACCATTCAAGAGACATGAGTTCAATTGTGCTTGTGTGTCTGTGTGTGCTCTTTAATGGCCTTTCCATGTTGTGGACATGTTAGAGGGCATATTAAGGTGCTTGTGAGTGAGTGAGACAGTGACACACACGGGACTAATACACGCTCTCAACATACACGTCCTCACGTTGCACGACAGCGGCATCTAGTGGAGCCGTGCATACATTGCATATGAAATTGACGCAAGCTCTGTTTGTGTGTCTGTCCTCAGGTACCTTTACAAATTGAGAGACCTTCACCTGGAGGGGGAGAACTACACAGAGGCAGCATACACACTGCTGCTCCACTCTCGCCTGCTCAAGGTGGGATGCACACACACACACACACACACACACACACACACACACATAGGGATATTTCCTTGGTTAATGCTTGATCCCGTGTCTTGCTCCTCCTAACCATTTCTCTCTCGGCTACGAAGAGTTTTTTTCTTTTTATTAGCTGATAAATGGTCTCTACGTCGTTTATGTCCAAATGATGAAGCTCCGAGGTTATTTTATGGCGTGGCATCGGCCACTGCTACTCGATCACTATGGTGATTGATGCCGTGAGATTGTGTGTGTGCTCAGGTTTGTGTGCGTGTGTCTTCTTTTGCATGTGTCTGAGTGTTTGTGTGACCCCTCTCTCGTTTCATGTCTTTTATGGGACACTTAGAGGCTCACAGAGAGGGACACGGGGAAAAGAGGGGGTCATCTCTGGTTGTCTCTCTCCTTCTCTCTGTCTAGTATCATTACATCAAAGCAAGTGAATTGTATAATGTTTTTTCTAATGTCCATTCATCCTCGGTGTCGGTCGTGTCATGTCCAGTTCCCTCTAATAGAAGGAGCGGGCTGGAACACACAGATCTAATCCTCTCCCTCACCATTCGGAGCAGAGAGGACGGCTTTGGAATCCCTTATGTAGTTTCGTGTTTAGTTTTTTAATTTACATAATAGAAGATGAATTATTGTCTCATTTATATAATAAATGATCTTTGTGTTACTGGTTGTGTACGGGCGATTCTGTTTAGGGCTAATGTTGATTTATTACAACGATGAGAGTTCTCCTCTTGTTTCAACATGATGATCTATGGAACGACAGATTGCATCTTCTTTCCGGTTCAGCGATAAAAAGATATATATAAGTACTGCACTCTATCTCACTTTTTGCCCTTGTCCTCCCTCCCACACCTCTCTCTCTTCTGTCCTGTCGCCGTTGAAGTGGTCGGATGACATGTGCAGCCCCCAGTTTGAGTTCAGCAGCTCCGACACCCAGCGGCAGCTCAAAGAAACTCTCTACGACACCATCATCGACTACTTTGACAAGGGCAAGGTCAGCATCCCTTTAGATTACTGGATCCTCCGTCTCTTTTCTCTTATGTGATGATTTGAAAAGATGTGTCCAGGGGGATACCTCCACCCGGGCCGGATGGTCCCCTTGATTTCAACCAAGCTGCACTGAATTTCAGTAAAATATTTTTTTTTAGCAAGATCAGATGAAGTCTGTGAAAATGTAAAAAGAGATATCTGATCTTGCAATGTTAAAGATGTATTCTGGTAACAGATTTGTAAATGTTGGAAGGTTTATTACATTTTATTTATTTATTACCTCGTCCGGCGGCTACGTCACAGCTGCAGCGGCTACAATGTTACCCGAGGGCGCAACAGCGACGCTCCACAAAATGTCTGTTGAAAGTAGTTTCTTCCACCAAAAATGGCTAAAATTGTTATTCAACAATTAAACATGTAAAATACTGCAATACCCCTGTAAGAAAGTGATACATAAAATCCTGGAGCCACCTCCTGATCAAAATTTACACCCAGAATTCAAAGGGGGTTCTTCCCTGAACCAGTAGCACAGGGGTGAAAACATAAGATCCATGTTTGAGGTAATTAAAATAGAGTAATTTTTCAATCTGGAAAAAGAATTCCTTCATGAATATCATTTTCAGCTGCTCATTCAACATATCTGACAGCTCTTACACTCAGTATTCCCTGCTCCCTTTTATTTTTGAAAATATTGCTCTATAATATCATATATTAGATTAGATTAGATTAGATCTGGGATAAGACACACCATCATTGTGTCTATGTTGTGTGTTTGTGTCACAATCGCTTTGTATTCTCCATCCGTGTCTCACGTTCTCTGAAGCGGCGGCAGAGACGTTCTCCACCTCCTCCCCAGAGGCCTGGAAAGAGAGATTCTCACAAGATGAATTCCCACCATGCGCGACAGCTGCTGTCGAAGTATTAGCAGATGGTGTAACGAAGGACACTTCTGTTTCTTCTCCTCCTGTGTGTATCTGTGTGTGTGTGTGTAGATGTGGGAAGAGGCCATCACTCTGTGCAAGGAGCTGGCGGAACAGTACGAGAATGAGATCTTTGACTACGATTTGCTCAGCAAGAGACTGGTAATGCACGACTCTCTCCAACCTTCATGTCTACTTCACAACAATCAAGATCTCACTGTTATTCCTCAACTTTTTCTGTTTCTTCATGCAGCAGTTTATTCAAGCAGAGAATAAGCGACTGCTGAACTCTTGCTAAATTCTGTCTGTGAACACTGTTTGTACATCTGTTAAATAGTGTTGCTTCGGTCACAGTAAAAATAAATGTATGCAAGTTGTCCTGCAGCTTGTGTGCTGCACAGTCGCACGCGTTGTCTGAACCTCAGAACATATTGTTCCCAATAACAACTTTCCACTCCCAGTATGTGATCTTAACTCTCAAGCCTTATCAGTGATTCAGCACAACCATTCATCCATGTTTACAAATTCAAACTTACTTGAGGGGGTACTTCCTCTTTTTCGGGAATAATTCCAATGTGAGCTTCCTCTCCTCCAAAGCTCTGATTCTACATCGTCAACAATCAGTAACGTGAGACCCCCCCCCCCCCCATCCCCCCCGACCCTCCTCACTCTGTCCCACTTCTCTTTCTTTTGTTTCCCTTCTTCCGCACCATATATGAAGTGATTCCTTCCAAACCTAAAAGTCTACACTTGTGGCGCAGTAGCTGTGTCTCTTCTGTGTCCCCTTCACTTCACCCCCCCCCCCCCCCCCGCACAGAGACCACCGCTCCCATCAATGGAAAAATCTCTCTCTCTTTATGTAGCTGCAGCAGTGGCTCCACCAGTTAATGCTGAATTTACGTGGTTATATAAATGACAGACATTACCCTTGGATGCTGTGCTCTTTCTTTTTTCTTCTCCATCTATCACCTTCAAAAAGGCCTGACTTTCTGCTGAGTGTATCTTGGTCATTGGCACAAGCTGATGAAGCTGCTGCGGCTGCACACTGTGCTCATCTGAACCTCTGTCTCTCTCCTTCCCTTGGTCGCCCTCTGCAGGAGAAACAAGCCAAGTTCTACGAGAACATCATGAAGATCCTGAGGCCGAACCAGGACTACTTCGCAGTGGGGTACTATGGGCAGGGCTACCCTCCATTCCTCAGGGTTAGTGTGCATCGTCTCACTTTTCATAGAGTAGAGACACACTGATTCACACAACACACACAGGAGTGACCAGCGGTGGAAAGCTACTAACTTAATTTACTCAATTATTAAAATGTTGACGTACATGTATTTGGGTTTTCCCATTATATGCGGCTTTATACATCCACTCTAAGAAATTTATACGGAAATATTTTACTCTGTACTCCTCTACGTATATTTTACAGCTTCTGATTGTAAAGTTACTCTGTATATGGAGATTTCACACGTAGATAATATTACCAGCTTTTAAAATAAAACACAAAATTGCAAAATTCTTGCACTTTCCAAACCTTTTTGCTTCTGACGTTTTACCTCTCCCGTCAATCGTCTCACCACTTCTCAGATTTATCCTCTGTCACTGTATCTAAAGCTGTAAATATAAAGCAGGTCAAACTAGCTACACCTACAGCAGCTGTTCACACACTGTATTAAACATTTGATGTAGCTAGAGAGTGCCTCCCTCAAGGGCAATGGTCCGATTTGCCAAGTCAAAGAAAGTGTAAAGAAATTCCTGATCTGCCCAATTTCTGAAATCTGCTCCATGAGTGAACTGGTTCTCTCTTGGCCTCACACCCCACCCTTCCACTAAGTTGTTTAATAAAATCAGATGTAACAAGCAAACAAAAAACGTTCTTTAAATCTTACTTTAAACTTAAACTGTATTTTGCTGCTAGTCTACTTTAGGAGGCTTTTTCATGCAAGACTTATATTTCCAATGCTTTTTCATTATCAGCAGCGACTGGAGCTAAACTGTTAAAATCTGCAGCAGTGGACAAGTTTCTAAACACGTCAGCAGATAGTTAACAGAACGGGGCATTGGGTACCGTATGGGAAACATTGTGGATCTGTGGAGGAATTTAAATATTCTCCCTCTGTTCAGTAGATGTGGTTAATCTGCTGTGGTCGGGGGTGTGACCCAGTCAATGGGTCAGTTAGGGGGCACAGAGAAAGTGAGCAGATGAACACAGGCCCCACGTATGTAGTCTCTGCCTGCTAGAGATTGACAATCCCATTGAACACAGCCCAGATAATAAAGAGAATATTCACTTAGAGATCAGAGGATAAACTGGGGTTAATATGGCCATTAGTAAGTTAGTAAAGCTTATTTATCATTGCACTTTTATGAAGCATTAATAAGGGAACCAGAAAATAAAACAGGAGCACATATTTTCAAAACAACATAGAAGGGGATTAGAAAAATACAGGTTTGAATGAATGAAACTTCCAGCTGCTTTTTAAAGGCGTCATCGGTGACAGCAGATCCCAAAGCATTAAGAAGAGATGTACACAAGTGCCTGACCCTGCAGGGATGTGTTATCATTCTTGCCACCAACAAATGTCCCACATGCCTCCAGAACAAGGTGTTTATCCACCGGGGGAAGGAGTATGAGCGCAGAGAAGAGTTCCAGAACAAGCTAATGAGCCAGTTTCCCAGCGCCGTGCGCCTCAACACCACCACCATGCCGGGAGACGACGTCAGGAACTCGCCGCTCCAGTGTATCCTTGAGGCTGCACAACACACAGATGTACATTGTGATGCACATAGAAAGAGGAGAAGGTAAACCCTGTGAAGCCATGCTCGCGTAGAAAATGCAAGAGAGAATGTTTTATTTATATTCACATGCAGCGGCTTTGGGATTAACTGGATGAGGAGATCGACTCAGAAGAAAATACCAGGGGGCCTTTCACCCAGGAACAATACAACTTGCTCAGTCATCAGATGTGTATTAGATCTATTATATCTAACAGATTTAGTCTGGATCTAAACTCAATTTGGGTTTACTTTATTTCCCAGTGTCCCTCAGCTGTCTGACTGTTCACCCAGATGCTGGGATATGGAGATGCTCTCTGTCACGTCCGGTTGTTTGATTTCCTGACAGATGTTGAACCAGACATCCAGTGTTTCACCGTGCAGCCCGTCCTCGAGATCCCTCCTCGCCTGAAGAACAAACCCGTCCCCGACCAGATCATCAAGTCTGTCAATCACATCACGTCATCTCCATGTCAAAATCGAAATGTCTGTGAAATTATTAGATAGAATTGAAAAAAGCATTGACCCCTTTGGTTTTCTTCAGCTTCTACAAGGCCAACTACGTGCAGCGGTTTCACTACTCCAGGCCTGTGAGGAAAGGACCCGGGGACCCAAACAATGAGTTTGCTGTGAGTTCTTTTCTGAAAGTAGATACATTCATGAGCACAGGGACGGTGAAAATAGTCAAGAGGCTGTTGTTAGCTTGGCATTTCAACCTCGCTGTAAAGATGAGACCCCTGTTTTATAAAATAATAGGATTTATCAGCAAAGTGCAGGATGATTATATGATAAGACAAGGTTTTACTGGAGAATGCGACATTAGATTCAGGTATATAAGTATTATAACATTATAATGGAAAAAAAACACAACAAACATTTTCTCCTCTGAACTCAATTTAAACCCTGGTCCCTGTGGTGGAAACCAATGTTCCTGCAAAGCTTCCCGTCCGTCTCAGGGGGGAAATACAGTTGAAATGCGGCTTAACATTAAAGAAACTTAATTCGATACCCTAGTTCGCTACCACTGGTACAATTTTACAACGTCAGTAGAAAGGAGAAAATCCATAATTAGATGAAGCCAACCAATTTCACAAAAGGAACAACTGTTGAAAAACCTGATCAAGATAAAAGGAGAGTCACTGAGATGAGTCGCAGCAAAGTATAGGAGCAATCTGTTGGCTATCAGGTCTGTGCAGGCTCTTGTGTATAAGAACAAGGGTTACTACAGCCTTTCTACGTTTTTTTACAGTATTTGATGTGATTATATGACCATGGTTATTTCCAGAACTGGTGTGTGTGTGTGTTTTTTTGTGTGCGAGTGTGCATCTGTGTGTCTGACTAAAGAACTTCTCTCCGTCCTCTCCATCTTTTGGTTTTAGTCGATGTGGATTGAGCGCACAACCTTCACCACTGTGTACAAGCTGCCAGGGATCCTGCGCTGGTTTGAGTCTACTGACTTGAAGCATGTGAGTATCTGTGGGCATGTCACGTGTTACATGTTTGAGTTGTATGTTGACTGTGCAATTTGTTTCCTCCTGTGTAACTTGGCCCCCCTGCCCCTTCATCAACTCCTTCCTCCTTTCCTCTGCTCTGTCACCTTTCTCTCCCCCTCCCCCAGACCACCTTGTCGCCACTGGAGAACGCCATAGAGACCATGGAGTCCACCAATAGGAAGATCCTGACCATGATCAACCAGTATCAGGCTGATTGGAGCCTTCCCATCAACCCCCTCTCCATGCTGCTCAACGGCATCGTGGACCCGGCCGTCATGGGTGGCTTCGCCAAGTATGAAAAGGTGATCTACAATCTGTCTCCAGCTCAATTTATAATCTAGTTAAAACAAGGGCCTTTAGTCGATCAGGTCATGACTCCTAAAGGAAACAGTCACGGCTCAATGCTCAGTATTGAATAAAGGCCTTAATGTGGTTTAAATAGAGATTAATGGTCATAGGTTAGAATATTGATCATTTATATTGGTTTAATTGAATGTTTTTTAACGTGTGTTATAACCAATTGGTGGTTGCTTTATTATTATTTGTAATGTTTTTTAGAATAGTGAAACATCAGTGGAGTTCAAAGTGTATTTCATCTTTTCATTCAAACTTTGACTTGTTATTCCCTATGTGGTTTCTATTTTAATTCAACTAGGACTGCTTGGATTTTGTTTAATTTCTAAGGCACTGAGATGAAAGATTGAAATACTGTTTATGAAGCCCCCCCCCCCGACAACAAAGAGACAGCTCCACTGCACGGACTATTCTCTCATGACGAAACGATTTTCATTCTGTATCAAACATCGGCTTCACCTCCTGAGGCTCCGACTCAGACAGGAGTGTAAATTCTGCAGCTCAAATATAGCATTAAATGCAATGAATGTTCAACATGAAATATCGTGAGTGCTGCCCCTCGAACACCATTCAATTTTATGAAATCACACGTAAGAGGAGATCAGTGTCCCGTGGGAAAAGCCGGTTACTGATTTAACATGTTTCCAAGCAGGTGAAACATATGTTAACCCCTAGATGAGTTTTTAATGTTTCCTCTGGATCAGGCGTTCTTTACCGAGGAGTACAACGAGCAGCACCAGGAGGACAGAGATAAACTGCTGCGCCTCAAAGACCTCATCGCGTGGCAGGTACAAGTACACACCACATTTAGTTTCTTCTTCCTCTCGCTGCGTGTGTCCTGCTGACGCCACTTCATTTGTATTCATAGATCCCGCTACTGGGCGGAGGGATCTCCCTCCACGGGAAGAGAGTGAGCGAGGACCTGCGTCCGTTCCACGAGCGCATGGAGGAGTGTTTCAAGCTGCTGAGGAAGAAAGTAGAGAAGGAGTACGGAGTGAGAGAACTGGTGAGAAACCAGTTTGACTAAAACCGCCTAAAAAGGTGTTTCTCTCGATACAGAGTGAGTGTGGTAGAGCTGCGCTAGTGAAGCTCTAAATGAGCTGACCCGGGTGAATTTCAAAGATCACAGTTCCCACAGAAAAAGCCTCAGAGCACAGTGTTGACTTGGGATTTGTACCTTTTTTAATTCCTCCACAAGCACAACGAGGCTCGGATGATGTGATTGGGGCTAAATATGATCATAACCTTGTTAATTGACCGAGCCCTTCGGGGGAGATTTAACTAATGATGAGTGGGAGTGATGATCTGCCGCCTGCCTTTTAAGAGTAACCTTCTTTCCCTCTGTGCAGTCTGTGATGACGTACCTCTGTCACTCTCTTTGAAGAGCACCATCCCCTGTGTGTAATATTGTGTAACTTTGCAGCCGGACATGGTCGGGAGGAAGTCCACTCGTCCACGCTCCGTGCTGCGCTCCTTCCGTCAGTCCATCATCTCCATCTCGTCCCTGCAGGGATCTGAGTGTGGCACTCCGACCAAGACCTTCGCAGACAGGTGGCCTCCACAGACCTCATGTGTTGATACAGACATTTAGATAACTTGCATGTGCAACTCTGTTACACTATAGATGGTGTTTACATTAGATGTATTATTTCTATTCTTCATTTCCTTGTGTTGTGTGGTATCTGGTATTGTCTTGTCTTATCGCGTCGCGTCCTGTCGTGTTGCATTGTTCATTATCACATCAGATCTTACACCAGAGTGTGAAGAGAACCTAATATTAACTGCTTGAATGACACATCTCCTCTGCAGGACACATACAAACACACTGTTGTCATAAAATGGCCCCAAATTGTCAAAATTAAAGGCATAAGCTCAAAACTCCTCAAACTCCACCTGCTATTACTGCTGTTTATTTCTGTCCTGTTTTGTGTGGATTATTTTCTTTTCTTTTTTTCTTTTTGTCCCTAGTGACACATGTAAAGCATCCTTCGGTCTCTTGAATATATAAATTCAAGTTATTATTATTGTTATTGTTATTGAGCATACAACTTACCTTAAATTAAAAAGATGGATTCTTCATGGAACCGTTTACCCCAGAGCAACAGATTTGAAAATAAATATTGAATCCAATTTAATTTCTTTACTTTCCATTCAGGGACTTCCCCCCCGAGTCCCCGACCTCCTGGTCCTCCACCCTGCAGCACTCCAGCGGCAGCATGAGCGTGGGCACAGTGGAGGAGGGGGTGGTGACGGTGGGCGAGGCCGAGGTCAAACTGAGGAAAAGCAAGAAGAAGAAGAAGCGGAGCAGCATGATCTTCATCACGGAGGAGAGGGACAGGACGAACACGCTGGACTCCAAACGGGTGAGAGTCGGAGTGGAGGACGGGCGTCACGTGACGGGATGTTGAAGGAGCACAGAGCTGAGTGTCCGTGGGGGGTGCTGCTGCTGAGCTCTGTGTGCTCTCTGTCTCCCTCTAGCTGTCCAAGAAACAGGAGTTCCGCAGTGACACCAACTTGTCTGATCCAATCGAAGGAAATGTGAGGTTGACCAGCGCCAACTCCAGATCCCTGCCTGCCATCACCGGTGACACACACACACACACACACACACACACACCTGCTGCTGTGGTGTATTACAATTAAGTTTCTGTAAATCTGCAACACAAGCACCCACACAAGTTCAAATACAGTCTAGAGTTGAGAGGAACTGCAGTTTTTCCTGTCCTCGCGAACTTACTCTAAAAACACATAAACCAGCTCATGACAGAATAATTTAGTTGAGTGTGTGTTGGGGATAAATTGGAGACACTGGAGAATGTGGCACTAATATCCTGACCTAACACAAATTAGTGAATCAGAAAGTTTCTGAACTGTTTCATCCAGTTCCTATTTCATCACTCAGAACAGAGCATTAAAGCACAATTCACTGATGTTGCACTGGCGTCCTGCCCACGTTGGCCGGCGGAGCCAGCATCGACTCTGGTGTTAACTCACCGCCTGTGATTAGCGACGCCGACCACAAGCTGCGTCGCCTCACTGAACACAGACACTGGGCCACCGGTGCTGCCACAACACACAGTGCATCGGTAGAACAGCTGCAAGTCCCAAAAAAAAAAATCACACGACTGCAGGAGGAGGCGGAGTTTGTAACAAGTGAGGCACACAACGCTGAATCCTCGGTGTGTCTGTGTCCCTGCAGGTTTGTCCTTGGCTGTGGTGGGAGGTCCAGAGGACGTGGACGGCTCCAGATCCAGGAGGGACAGTAAGAGCATGTCGCTCTGTTTGACCTCGGACCGAACCGCGGACAGACGCTCAAAGGGCGTCATCAACCTCCTCTTCAAATCCAAGGTAGAGGAGGAGTCCTGTCTAATGCACTGACATCACACTGACAAGTTGTAATCACTAACTATTATCACCTCTCAATGGTAAATATGATGCTCCAGTCAGGAGCTCATTGGCTCAAAGCATAAAGGGTCAAAACACCAGAAACGGCTAGTTTGGTAAAAACACCTCTGCCAGCTCACTGAAGAACACTTAATATATTATGGATGGATGGAAGGATGGATTATTAATTACTAGGGGAAACAGTTAGGCACATAGATGCAAATATAGAGAAAACTAAATACACAGTGAAATACAAGACAGTTAGTGGCCCTGAGGCTGTTAACTAAGGTGCAGCATAAAAAAACTAAATGTAATAGAAATATTAAATTGTAAGAACGTCTTCCCAGTTGAGCTGCTTCCCCTTGTTTTCAGTCTTTAAGTCAAGCTTAACTGAAGAGCCACTGTTATCAAATACACATGTGTGGTTTCAATCTTTTCATCTAACTCTAAAGAGAATAGATGTGTTTTGCAAAATGTCGTCCTATTCTTTTAAAAGTCGTAGGTCTGCAGATGTATTACCAACTTTACACTTATCGGCCTATCTAGATTATCCCAAGCCATGTTAAAATGTAGATCTATTGTTGTTAAAAGCTTCCAGATGAGCACCATTAACGTATTCTTATCATTTCTACCCCAAACAAAAAGTAAACAATTTCTGTTTGTTTCTTTCACAGAACAAATCCGAGGAAGGGAAGAACGGTGATCCGAACAAGAAACGAGACAGTCATTTCTAGAAATCCATTATTTTCATTTTGTACTTCTCTCTCTCTTCATTTGCATTTGTTTTAAAAAGAGATAAACCTGCAGCCAGAAAAGCAGAGCTATGCACCGACTCAGTCTCGGTGTTGCTGTTGCCTTAATATAATTGATTTGACCTATCAATAAAAGCTATTTTGTTTCGCAGTGACCTTTGTTCCTGGTAATTCAAATGCTTCCCAGTGAGGCTAAATGCCACCTCACAGCTTTTTCAATCAATTCCGCTTCTACCAGAACGAGCAAACACAAACCATTCTGCCGACGTGTTTGATTTAAGCTTCTTATTATACGTTTTTCATTATTGTTGACTGACGGTAATGGGAAAATAATAATTTGATAAAGCACTAAGGTTACCTTGTCCTCCCGAAGGCTTTTAAACAGAAACATGCTGCCCAAAAAAGCTCTGGGTCTAATGAATTCAAACATAATGGAGAGAGACGAACTCAGGAGACGACTGTACTGAACTCTGCAACATCAGAGTAGTTGTTCACAAAGAGTTTCTGCTGCGAGTGGCCTACGTTTGCTGTGCATGATTGGGTCCCTGCTGGGTTTTATTTATTTGGGAACAAAATCAAAAAACATTATGACACAGAACAGTTTAGAGCAATGGATTTAAAATGATTTTTCTAGATATTTTGTTTGTTTTGAGGTTGACAGCATTGATGTGAATACCGTCTGTGTGCTATAAACACAGCATATATAACAAGAGTAAATATAATCATATCAAATTTGAACCCCATGTGAAGCCACTCTGCAGATTCTCTCCGCCACAGGAGGCAAACGTTTTATTTGCCTCCTCGCTTGCACAGATTGATCGGTAGGTGGAGGTTCCCCACTGCCACCTCTCTGTGGCCGTGCCCTCAGGCTGCTTATGCATCACGTCATAATTTATATTATTAGTTACACTCAACAGTTACACATCACAGTGTGCAGTGGTTGTGTGTCCCAGTGGGTTTTCTCCAGGTAGTCTGGCTTCCTCCCACAGTTCAAAGACATATAGACTGGGGTTCGGTTAACTGGACACTCTGAAGTGATCAAAGGTGTAAACCCCTCACATACTGTATCCCACCTCTCGCACAATGTGAACTGGGATTGACTGGGATTTGTTCCAGCCTTCCCTGGGACTCTCAAAGCTGTTGCAGAGGTGTAGATAAGGACCAATGTTCCAGGGGGAGACATTCCTAGTCTTCATCTCTTTGAGTGTGATCAGATACAAGCATGTATTAGAAACAAATGCGTAAACAATTTATAGATGGATGTAACATTGTGAATATTTGCTAATTTAATTAAGTAAAAGTACAGATTTTTGTTGCCTAAATACAACTGAGTAACAGTCGAATGTGTGCAGATTCCAAAATAAAAGTTGAATTGGTCCTTTAAACCTGAGACATACTTAACTCTCTCTAGATTCACCAAAGACTCTGTCATTCTGCTGGAGGGAACTTTCCAAAGTTATACAACTCCTTAGGATTTGCAATGTGTTGCTAGATACCAGGTGAGTTTTTCCCCCTAAAGACTGTGTTGTGTGGTAGCTGAGTAAGAGGGAGTGTGAATAATGCAGCCAGGGAGGGAGCGGTCAGCACAGCAGCTCCACACACCTGCAGGACTCCTGTCGACCAGACGGGGAGAAAAATACAACTGACTCCTGGTGAAGAGCACATTCCCCATTTCTCCTGAAGCATGAAGAAAAGAAACTGAACCAGGAGAAACACTGCCGCCTTCAGGCCTGTTGCTGAGCTTTGTTTCAGGATCTGGACCTGCACTGACCAAGTGAGGAGGACAGAACATTAGCTCAAGTATTTCATTCTTCATTGACTCATGGTGACATTTTAATGAAGACATCAAAAGAGCAGACAGCCTGCTGCATATGATGAATATAAAAGCATCACCCACGTTGGTAAAAGCTCATTAGGTTAGAAAATAGTATTTAAAATCAGGCTGTTTGATTGATTCAGAGATGTGGATGAATATCTCATGTTTGCCCAGAGGAGGTTTTGTTTCCTCCTGGTTTTTACAGAGTCGAGAGGTGATTAGGAACAACGGACACATTTCTCCTCTCCCTTACAAATACTGTGATTAGCCGGTGTCACGCTGACCACCGGGGTTTCCTCCACGGCCAATTAAAAGTTGCACGCTAGAATTTTCAAAGTAATGCAAAGTCCTGTGCTGCATGACGTCAGCCTGAAGTGTAGATGTTCTGATTAAACCACTGCACCGTGACCGCTGAGAGGTTTCAGCCCATATTGACGTTCGTCTTCTGCAAAAAAACATGTCTTTAGTGGGTGGTTAAGTTAAATGATGTGCTATTTATATTCTCTCAGGGGGCCTGCATTGCTTCGCTGATCAACAGACTCATTTCCCGACTCGGCTGGAAAGTGCAGACTTACCAGAAACACTGATTGATAAAAACCCTCTGATGTGTAGAGAGAGAGAAATGTGAGAAGCATGCTCACAAAGTTATCAGAGATTTATTTCAAACTTATTCCTACGTATAACTTTGTATTAATGGCTGTATTCATCGTATTCATAACAAACTTAATGATCCTGCTCCGTGGCATCTTTGGTTCCCATATGGAAAACCTGTCAAAAAACTCAATACTGCTGCAAGTTATTATAAGTGTTTGGGTTCGCCTCTGAGTTCACATCAAACTCTTCTCATTAACTTTTAAACATAGATATTGATATGTTTGATGCCGTAACTTATGTGTCATATTAATCTAATTTATGGCATGCGACTGCTCTGTTTTTATTTAAGCAATACATAGTTTAACCTTAGGAATTTATTCAAAGATGACATAATAGTCAACATAAAAGTGATAGTCTCCAGCTCGCACTCAAATAATCAGACAAACCATCACATCTGGAGGTTTGGAGGTTCAATAGTCCAGTGTCACGGCTCTTAGAAGCAAAGAGTGTGTCCTCGCACATTCAGTTCAGCCAGTGCTCGCTAATTAGTGTCACTGGGTCGGATGATTGAAAATGAGTTTAATATTGAAAAGATTATTAATAACTTGAATCGTTCAAGGTTTTGTGCAGGTCTGCACACAAGGAGCTCCTCAGCGATCACTGCCAGGAGTTACATATTTGGGTTTCAGTGTGAAAGAGTTTAAAAAATGTTTTATTTAGAAATAAGATCAAGTGAAAAAAGGCAAGGGATCAATTTTATTGAAAGATTCGTACGAGAACATAAATTGCTTGTTTAATCTGTTTTCACAAACAGGTTTTTTCAAAATAATTTACATTTGAAATAAAATGCACTTCTAATAAAGAGAATATGAAAAGGCAGAAACAGTAGCCAGCAGCGTAAAAACTACAATGTATAAATAAGTGGACCTTCCGTTATTTATTCAAAACCAGTGGTAAACAATACAAACCTTAAGCCTTGGCAGTATTGCAGGCAGTGTAGTTTAAAAAAAGATCCAGCCAATCATTTATAAGAAAACTATTTGTTCAAGTTGATAATAGCCAGAGCGCTTCCATCAGCAAAAACTCTGGAGATACAATCAAAACACAGTCGAACATGAAAACCCTTCATTTATTTAGGACGGAGCAAAATGGTCAGTGAATAATTGAAGCCCTCACTGTCGGCTTTTCAATATCTAAAGTGAGCGCAGCTGCAAACAGCCTGTGCTCAGTTTGTGCTCTGTCTCCGTGCAACTGGGAGATGGCAGAGACGACTGAGCGCCTCTGAATCACAGGGGATGTAAAAATGAGCAGATGATTAAACTGATATATTTAAACAGTGATCACATTTTTCCTGCAACAGTGGAAATAAGATAATTAAACTCAGTGATATAAGAGACTTCCTCTTGAGCTGTGTCATCATTGTTGAAGCTGAGACAGTTCAAACATTGTTTATTAAATCTGTCTGAATAATAAGGCTTGTGTAAGCTGAGAGTTACAGTTGTGATCTTCCTCCACTAGGGGCCAGTAAAACACTGATCACAGGTTTAAACAACTTGTGAAAAGTAACTACTAAGATCACAGGCCTGACACAATATCTCCAGATTGAAGGTGTTGCAAATGGTATTTGATTGGCTGTGGCTCAGGGGGTAGAGCGTGTCGTCATCTAACCAGAGAGTTGACAGTTTGAACTCAAGATACCGAATCCCTCACAGAAGAAGTGCTGCCAATAGCTTTTCTGAATGAGTGGGTGAATGGCAAGACTCGAAAAGTGCAATATGAATAGAAACCTTTTCTTTATTCCAGACAAATTTATTTTTGTCACATTAGAATGACAAGCTTCCACGATAGCTAAAGTTTTCCGCTGGTCACTCCCACAATGTGTCACCTCATAGCTGCATCCAGGGACCTGCTGCTCATCCCGCTCTCCTACCCACAATCCTGTTCACCAAGGCTGCAGAGTGCCTGCAAAAGCACGAGGCAAAGGGCAACTCATATTTCTGGAAATGATGACCTGATGCTTGTTCTTCATCGTTTACTTTCTCACCCTTTGTTTAAAGAGCCACGTGTGAATCTGAAACCTGTATCGACCTCGAAGTTTGACCTTTGGAAAAGACTCCCTCTAGTCCCACACCTCAAACTGATTGGTGCAGATGAGGTCTAGGACACCGTTTCATTTGGCCTCTTCAAACTCACGCACAGGGACCGTTTTCCCCCTCTCAGCTGTTTGCCTTTGGTCAGCACTGTTTGGATCTAGGCTTCCCTTTTTCCAGCCAAGCTCTTTACATTTTAATCTAATGGTGTTCAGCATGTGTTTGTGTAGCTGGTGTTCGGGGACAACGTGAATATTTGTCTCAGCGGTGAGCGTGTCCTTGGTGTCTGGTGATAATATCCGAGAGTGGAAAAGAAACACAGCAATTTAAGTGTGAAATATTACAGCGGTCTTCGAAGTGAGGTCGCCCCCACCCGGTCTCTGAAATGATCTGACCTGCTCCATAACACAGCAGAAGCAATTGGGAATGAAATTAGATTTAGCTTTTTATTTATTGCTTCACAAAAGCGTCTATTGGCCTTGAAGCGGGAGACACTGGTTACCTAATACACAATAAAATGTTTATTCAGATACTGTACCATATATTTCATTAATTCTGTGCAGAATTAAAACATTTTTCTAATGAGATAAATGAATCATATTCAGGATCCTCTAATATCGGCCTGTATTTGTAATAAAAAAATGTTTACCTCCACCAAAAAAGGAGGTTATGCTTTTACCGCTACTTGTGTGTGTGTGGCTTTGTTTTTTTTCTCTGTTTCTAAGCAAAATTGCACAAAACGTATTTGTTTACCATGAAATGACGGTGGAGCGATGGGGTAGTACACAGGGAAGAACCCGTTGACCATTCTTCACAGAGAATAATTCATGGCTCTTAATTGGAAAGATTCAGGCACATTTAAGGAACTGGCATCATTGAATGTGTGAAATTTGGTGTAGCTTGATTGAATAGAATGGGACCAGTGGGCCTTGTCAGTGTTATGCCCTGTACTGAATTCTATTTTCCTTCTATGCAGTTTTATTCTGAGGTTTGAAAAATTCTCCATCCGACCTGTAGAGGGCAGTGTTGAAATGTACGCACAGGCGAGCTCCCTAACTCGGGGAACACCAGCTGTTGAATAATCTCCCCAACTTGGTAAATCAACTCTGATAATGTGCCACTTATCTTCTCTCCTTCTCCCCTCTCCTCCCCTCTTTCTCCCCATGCCTCCGCTGTGACTTCTCCTTCCTCCCTCTGCCTCCTTGTAACTGTCTGGCTCTTTACTTTCTGCCCGACACTTCATCCGTCTCCCCTCTCGTCTTCCAGCCCATTTGCCCTCCCTCTGAAACTCCCGGTTCTCTCTGACAGGTTCTACAAACAGCTGATGGGGGGAGCAGAAAGTGGAACAGTGCTGCTGTGAGTTTTAATGGGGCTCCTCGTGGTAATCCTAAATCTGACAGCTCATCAAAGCGGGCCTTGCTGCTCACGTTCCCGTCTCTGGCATCGCTCACCAGCATGCGCGTGTGTGTAATGTGCCACATGTAAAGCTGCGCCGGCAGGCCTGTGCGCACGCCGTGTGTGTGTGTGTGTGTGTGTGTGTGTGTGTGTGTGTGATGTAGCACATTGTAGATACGGCTCCTGAGAAGATTGCTGAATTGCTAATGACAGGGAGCTGGAGTGTGTCATTGGATAATGGACAGGAACAAGATGAAAGGTTTTACAGTATTTGCTGAGCTACTGATGGATTCCAATGCACAGTTTAACATCAGAATTACCGTAATGACAGCTGAGAGAGTCTTCTGTACTATTCACAACACAATAGTAAATGGTTTTGTATTTATATAGCGCTTCTCTAGTCTTGATGACCTCTTTACAGGACAGTTTTACATTCACCCAGTCACACACACATTCATACAATGCATCTATTAGCAGCACTTTGTTGTTCTATGAGGGGCAATTCGGGGTTCAGCATCTTGCCCAAGGACACTTCGGCATGCAGGGAAGACTGGGGATCGAACCCCGAAAGCCAGCTTTCAGGTTGGAGGACAACCACTCTACCCCTCAGCCACAGCCGCCCAATGTAGATCTATTATGTAGAGACTGGAAATGGGAGGAAACAGCTAGTTTAAGTTAAAACCACCCACATTACCTGCTCATCTAAAGCTTAATATTTATAGTAGTATGTAAAACATATGGACACAATCTCATTAATTACTCCTTTTATAAATGACAATATTTTTTATATGGAAACATATTTAATCTGCCTATTACTAATATAACTAATTGCTGTTAATTAACCTTGTGAGGTATAAAGGCTAAATAAATCTGCAGGTTCCTGTTACATGGGAATTATGGGATGTCCTGGCAGGGAGCAGTGACTTCCTGGAATCCTCCCTGGTTGCCGGGCAACATCATGGTCCTGACACTAATTAATGTGCTAACTATTGAACTTTAAAGGTGGTGATAGACTGATGTTCTTTTCCCATTGTGTCCTTATGCTAAGCTATATTAATTGCTGCTGGCTCTAGATGTATATTACGAGCGCAGATATTACAGATATTTTCAAAATGTCAAATGTCACACTTTTAATTAGTCAACATCGAAGAGACATTTTTACTTGATCAATTAAACCCCAACCGGCTTCTGTAATATCTCTGAGCCCGACAGACAGTATTCAGTATTACGTGTTGTCAGCCTTCATCAGGTCATGTCCTGTCCAACAGGGAAGTGATGTCAAACTGTTGGACCCCACTTTATGTCTCTTTGTCTCAGAGTTTGAAACTTAAAAACGTTACTTTACTTTACTTTATATTTAGCTGTGAATGCAACCACAACGGCAAGAATGAATCCAGTGCAGTGTTGTGTTAAAAAATATATCTGAGACCGTAGGTCATGAAAAATGTAAAAGACCTCCAGGCTCAACCTGCCTGAGCCGGAACACTGCAGGCGGCCGCTCAATGTCTAGCAGAGAACAGCAGCTCCTCCTCGGTTTGATCAGATCCATGGTAGCTAATCAAATCTGATAGGCAGGTTCCAGGATGACATGGATTTGAAAGTGAGACTAACAAGCATGACATTCACAGGTTGCAGCAGAGAATGATAACCAGATAAAATAATTGATGACTGTGTCTGTCTGCGTGTGCGTGTATGTATGTGTGTGTGTGTGTGTGTTTGTGTGTGTGTGTGTGGTCTGCAGCACCGGGTTTGCTATCAGACACAGTATCTCTCTGGCCTAATGACAGTCTGCTTGTGTCAGGGAGACACAATGGCTGCAGTGAGGAGGAAATGGAGAAAGAGGAGGACGGAGGGAGCCTGAAAGGAGAGGATATTATCTGCTGCAGAGGAAAGTAATGGCCACTGGGGTTCTTTGTGTCGAGACCTTTGAACTGAGAAATAAATGTATACTTTTGTCAGTGTGCTCGGTTGTTGTCTGGATACACAAAAAGCATTTTGCTCTTTTCCCTTCACAATCCTGATTCCTCTGTGTCCCTCGGTCATGTCCTATCTATAGTCCTTTGCTGTATGCACACACATTCATTCACTCACATGTGAAGGTGCATTTGTTTCCCAGTGATGGATGGTGCATGGAATCGTATTAGCTTATTCATCAGTGACCTCTACTGGGTACTTCATGATGATGCTTATTTGGTAAAATCCCTGAAACTCAAGGCTGTGACCTCTGCACTACCCCCGGTCAGGGGAGATGGCCGCCACAGCAACATGGTGCTTAATGGATTAAACAGTTCTCCTGCTTATTTAGATGTAGTTTCAATCATTCTCAGAAACCCACTTTTTATTTTTTTCATCAATTGGGTTCAATTTAAAACATCATTCCATTTACAATCATTCCCACAAATAGTGGTTCCAGATGGTATCCAACATAGACAGATAAGATGATAGAAATGAAAATACAATATAAAAAGCAGACTTGGCAATTATTCAAAACCAAACCATCTCAGGAGCTGAGACAATTTGACATTAAATCAGGCTACTCTAAAAGTAATAATAAAAAATATACTGTACATGTTGAAATACAGAAATTACAAGTTTGATCACGTCTTTCATTATTATCAGTAAGAACTGTAGGTTTTTAGGTATA
This sequence comes from Pleuronectes platessa, assembly GCF_947347685.1. NCBI lineage: Eukaryota > Metazoa > Chordata > Actinopteri > Pleuronectiformes > Pleuronectidae > Pleuronectes > Pleuronectes platessa. Next base: position 17,575,704 of record NC_070633.1, read on the forward strand.
ACACTAAAATAAATAGAAGCCTTAATCCGAACAATCCATTCCTCAAGGATTAAAGAAGAGTTTTCCTGTGAAAAACCAATTCATATTCAAAACATGCATTCTTTGTGTTCCACTTTACGCCTTGGACAATCTTAAAAAAGTTTCTTTGAATGAATAAATACATGAATTGCATGTACTAAGAATTACATGAATATTTAAAAAAATGCCTTTAATTTTCTATATGAGCAAAAATTTATTCTGACATCACACATCACTTTAGTGAATGCCCGGTTCAGACTTGATGTATTTGAGCTTCTGTTGAACAAAGTGTTGATGGAGCAGCAGCCTCTGACGTCTCTTAAGGGGATTGCTTGAAAAGTCAGATTTGATCATTAATGTAAAGTAGCTGCTGTGATGCACAGGGGAAACGATCAGACATCTCCGGGGAGTCACCCCGGGTGTCTCACTGTCCGCCCACTGATTAGGCAGTTGTCCCCGGAGGCCTGGTTGCCAAGGTAACTGCCCTCGGTCACCCTAGCCTCCCGTTCTCACTCACTTCCTGCTGCTCTTCACTCTCCGCTGCGCTCTCCCTCTCCTGCACACTCGCCGGCTCCTTCTTTTTAAAAGGGCAGGAGCTTGAAAACTTCTTGTGCAGGCATCTGTCTACGGGATCTCCATATAAGTGGCTGTGTGTGTGTGTGTGTGTGTGTGTGTGTGTGTGTGTGTGTGTGTGTGTGTTGGTAACAGCGTGTTTCTTATCAGTCACGCAGAGTGTCCACTGTCTCCCCTGGCGATGGTCTGTGATGCCAATCTGTTGCAGCAGCTCATAGGTCTGTCAGTACTGAGCTGGTAAGACACGGAGAAAGAGTCGCTCTTAATCCACTCCTCCCTTCCTTCTTTCCCACCCTTCCTCTGCCCTCCATCCTTTCTTTCTTTTGACTTCATTCGCCCTTCGAACCGTTTCCTTTATTTCATTTTTGTCATTTTTCTTTCCCCCTTACTTTTTTTGTCCTTCCACCTTCCACATTTCCTTACATCCATCCTTCCTCTATCCCTTTTCCCCTTTCTTCCATTGGCTTATTCTTCTCCTTTACCTCTCATTACCTTTCCCCTTCTATTTTTCTTTTTCTAATCTATCAAACCAGATGGCAAAGCGGAGGAATTGGGAATGCATTTCTGTAGGGAGCTGCAGGGGTGTGGAAGGAATGAGATAGAATTGTGTTGAAATGGAGCAGGTGTATGAAGCCAGGCTTGGACTGTGACACCCAAGTCAAAGCACACTGGGGCTGAAACAAGGAATAATAGAAAGATACATGTGGAGACAGTGTCTGAAAGACTAGAAGATACAGCATCTGTACATAATGGCGATTATTTGTCCTTTTCCAAAAACTAAATCACTACTGAAGCTTAGAACATGTCCTCTAAGTCACAGTTACCAAAACCAGCTCATTCTTGTCTTTATCCAATCACAGCCTGACACGCTCTCCTTTAGTTGATTACTATTGATCTTTAAATTGTTCTCTCTCGTCTCATTCAGCTGTCGATTCAGCACTGTAAACATTGCACCACTAACTTCCACTCTGCACCTCCTTAAATCAAGATTCCCAGTCATCTCCTTTCACTTCCTTCGATCTGGAGCCGCTCATTAAGATGCCTTAGCCTCGCGTTCCATTCCTCATCACCTCCAACCGTGTCTGTGCCTCAGGCAAAGCATCTTATTCATAGGATGACGTCATTGTTCTCCCTGCCGGGGTCCAAGCACCTGCGTGTTCCTCCTGTTCTCGATAAAATTAATTTTATTACTTTTATTAGGTTTTCGATTGATTTCGTTCATCTTTCTGTTGGTTAGCAGTATAATGCAAGAAGTACTAAACAGATTACCAAGAAGCTTGGAGGAAGGATGTGGAATGGATCAGGGAAGAACCCATTACAGCAGAGTGCGGATCTGGATCGGCAAGAGGATCCATTTCACATTGTGACATAAGAGCATTTTCGCTAATTTCTCAGAGAATAATTCATGGGTCTTGATGAAAATGAATCAGGCATGTTTAGGGCGTTCGTTTCTATGAGTGTGTGCAGTTTGGTGCAGATCCAAATTAAAATCTGCATCTAGATTATTTAAATTTGGTTTCATAAGCGGACAGTTTGGCCTATAGGCAGAGATGTGCACACTTCTGAGTACCTTCTAGTTTCTAATTTTCTCATTCTCCTTCATCTCTCTTTAGTAAACTCCTGATAGAAATGTAATTGAGATAGAGGAGAGTTATAGAAAGTTGAAACTGCTTAGATTCTTCTCTAAAGTGCATCAGAGTATCTCAAACTGTATCTGACCAGCTATTAAAACATGTATTGACGTTTATACCTTTATACAGAGCTAATAAATACAGATGGTTTGTGAAATATCATCACGCAAAAAAAGAATCCAAGGCATAGAGGACGACAATATAGGAGACAAATTATGTCTGAAGATAAATAAGATATAATGGACTTACAGACAATAACATAAAGCAATTACAGTGACGTATGTAAGGACCTGACGAGAGCCGGGGAGTGCAGATTAGATTAGATTAAGTAGTGAGATTGCTTCGGAGAGAGTGAGACCTGCTGCTGAGGATGATAGAAACCTGGAGCGAGGGAGAGAGAAGCCTGCGTCACGGTGTGAAGCCAGAGTCGCACCTTTTGAAAAAGCTCCAGGACATCCAGATCCAGGAGTGACGGAGCCCGAGCCTCGGAGACTAACCCTCTCCATCTGTGAGCACTTGGCTGCTGGTCGGAGGCTGAGCGCCTTCCAGCCCGAGGCAGAGCAGCACAGACCTGAACTCACGGCAAATAACCTGGAGCTGTGTGCACTATATATCCATTACAGTACCATATAAGAGTAATATTGGTGAGGTTTGAAATGTAAAATATGCCTGAGAGGAAATAAAGGTACAGTAGCATACATGTGCTGGGGCAGTTTCTCTGCTGGGACAACATATGTCACTCTGCCTTTCACATGCTTTATCGTTCTTTATTTTTTTCCCTGTCCCCACTTACTGTATATGTCCCCTTTGGTAATTGTGAAGGACAGGTCCTGCAGAACAGCCAGCCCTCTAATTAAACATGGCTCTCTCCTCCTCCCTCTCCTCCCTCTGTCCTCCTCTCCTCCCTCTCACGTCCCTGTGATGCACAGTGGCTCATTAATTACTCTGGAGTGTACAGATTAGCATGCTCCCTCCCAGTGCCATCCGGTGTAGGAACATATACGCACATACATGTACATACATGTGTATACTGTACACATACTCTGTTTGCATTATTATTATTATTATTAACCAAAGGCTGCTGACTGAATTATACATATTTGTATATTTCACTCTGACCACATGGTTCTCACTTGTATTTTCTCCACAAGTTTGTGTGTGCCTGTATCGTTTGTGTCTCTCTGATGTTAAGTGTGTGTAGTCACCACTCCCTGTTCTCTTAGATCAAGTCACGGGTGCAGCCGTCTCTCATCACCCAGACTGATGTTGGACAACCAGGAAGATGAAAGTGAGAACAGAGACACTGACAGAAGAGAGGTTCAATCAAAAACATCAGGATAAAACATTTAGGTTACAGTCATGAAATACAGGGCATAGTCAGACAATTTAAAAGGAGGGTATAAATTACATATAGCTTCTCCACTTTACAGACAATAGCTGCTTAGCTGAATGGGAGCTATTATATTAAATGCTCTAAACCTGTCTGTTTCTGTTCTGTCATTTGGACCTTCACTATGCCATCCAGGATTCTGCCTGTCTTTAATTTACACACGGCTGTGATGTAAACCGTCACATCATCTCGAAGTGAAGGTGATGATCGTCCAAAACGTGTCTTCACAGTTTTCCTCTGATGTTTATTCTGTAGGTGTCTTGCAGTCCAGTCAGTTCTGATAAGAGGCATCTCTCTGCGGCTGTCTGACCTCAGAACGTTGTGTTGGTCGTGCAGAACAAGTGCAAAGAGCAGCCAATCACACCAGAGGGGACAAGCCTTAAGGTCCGCCTACAGACGAGCTGCAGTCTGGCTGTCTCCGCTGCCTCCACTTGCATTAAGCAGATGCAGCAACGTGTCCCATCATGGTGCATGAGCTGCGGACACAGTCCCAGCCAGGTGCTGCAGACTCTTAAGCCTAGATACATGATGGTTCTGATCCCTGACGCTTTCCATTGACAGTGTGTGGACTTAAAACTCTGCTTTCTTTTTGTCTGTCTGGCTGCAACACAATCCAAATTTTGGAATGTGGGAATATGTGTTTGTCCAAGGCGTACACTGACATGTTTCCACAGTCATCATACACATCGGTCGGTCAACTGAGGTCCAGGATTGACCTTTCGAACACTTTCCCCCCGTTCTTTGTGAAGTCTGACCCTGGATGTATACATCTGCTTGTATAATGTTATAGAGCTGATGTGAGCAGTACCGACTTACATGATAAATAAAGTCCCTCTGCAGCTTTCATATGAAAAAAAACAACCAACATTCAATTATCCGCTCACACTGTCAATATGCTCACATCTCCCGCTGAGAACAAATGCATTACTGAAGAGACGCCAGCCTGTGAAAATTGATATTAAATCTTCCAAATAAAGTGGCGTGGCAAAAAGGAATGAAAGGGAAAACTCACGGGGGGGGGGGGGGGGGGGGGGGCCTAAACAACACATTACCTCAGAAGAGCTGGCTCATGTTGGGATGGGCAGGTGTGTTCGTGCTGAGATCAGTGGAGCATCTGAAAGTTCCTGCTGGGCGAGCTGGAAATATCGGAGCTGAGGGTTTTATTCAGACGAGTTTTACATCCTGTCAATACCTGTTGTTTAATTAACTGATAACATTCTTAATAAGGCTGTTAACGTCTGTGTTTAGAGAGGATCAGGTTGTTTCAGGGTCCTGGTATATGGCATGTTGTCACTTAATGGAACACAAATGTTAGAAGTTACAGATTAATATTCCTGCGATAACAAGGCCAAATGTCTCCTGGGAAAAAAAGGTCTATTGCTTTGGAGGTGAGGTGGAGAGGAGCAGGTAGAAATATGTGACAGAGAATGGGGGGCGGGGGGGGGGGGGGGTGGTTGGGATCGAGGAATGATGTGGAGGTGAACAAAAAGTCCAAGCGACAGGTGACAGGCTCTGTGTGTCAGAGAAACTGTGAACAAAAAGATGAAGGTTTGTCTGGAAAAATGTGTGTCCTGGCGGAATTGGTGTGTGACATCGAGCCTGGCAGTGTGAAAAAGAGTGTGTGTGTGAGTGTGTGTGTGCTGAGGAGAAGAGGGATGGTGCAGCAAGACAAGGGCCTCTTTCAAAGCAATTATCCTTGGAGCAGGTATCGTCAGATGGGGTGACAAGATGTGCTCGCCCTGGCCGGCACAGGAGCAGGCGATCAAATCTCTGATGTGGCTATTCACTTCAATTTCAGGAGCGTATAAATAAAGTACTATCACAACAGCAAATAAATGAATGCAGCCAGTAAGAGAAGCAGGGCGAGCCGGTGGTAGAGTGTCCATCGGTCATTCAAAGGTAAAGCAAGCAGGCGGAAAGCTTTCTATCCTGCAGTCAGGGCACAATGCAAGAAAAAGCCAAGAAAAGAAAACCCACAGAGAATGAGAGTAACTGGCAACTATAGCCTAATAGTGGAGTGGAAGTTTTGTCTCAGGGTTTTATAACCTGTCCAAGTTCGAGTGTGGTGAAATTGCAGGAGCACAAATGGGGAAAAACACACAATCGATTTTTTTCAGGAGATTGTTTTTGAAAGTTTTGTAGTTATAAACACCGTTAGGCCGATGTTTCCTCTGAATTAAGTTTTCACAGAATAAATGAAAAAACACACCAACAGTGAAGGAGGTGACTGGATATAGCTCAACATTTTGTTTTCTATGTAAGCGAAGACGAACCACTGTCCCTTAACACAGCTTCAACTTCACACATCCATCTGAAGAAGTAAAGTTTTATGGAATTTGCCGGCACTATGGCTACAGCAGCTTTTCGTCATTCGTCAGTTTGCTCTTGGAATCAACTGTTACACATTCAGTGAGCCAACACTCTGCAACAAGGTCAGTGTGTTGTACCTTTTAACGCTTTTCACATCAGAAAGTGGCACAGTGAGATCGATCCATGTGGTTTTATAAAGCAGGTGTTGTTAAAAGCTTATCGACCGTATATAAAGATTGACCCCATGTCTCTACCTCCTTCCACAAGCCACAAATGAGGCCAAAATATCTCGAATACGAACATCACCATCTTGGAACCAGAGTCTGCACAGTAGTGGGGGATGGAGCCATGCAAGTCCTGTTGATGTCTCAGCTGACATCATGAAGTTTCATCTGGTTTTTATAGCGTTAAAACCTGAAACACTTGAATAATCATCATTTTGACAAGAACTGCCCTAAATGAAAGAACCCATCTTTGAGAGAAATGCATTTGAAATGTACTTTAACTTTTTATCTTGGCCATGTCTCACCCACCAATATGCAAGGCACGGATTTAAGACCTATTCTGCAGCCAACCACCAGGTGGCGATGACTTCACTTTTGGGGCACCTTCATGTCATCCATGTTTAAATACGCGGTTTTGTCCGAATTCCCTACTCCACTACATAGTGACTACTATAGATGCTTCTATTTACATTTATACCACAGGTCGGGCTGTTACTGCTTCTCGGACATGATTTCATTCATCAAATCATGAGGGAAGCGATCTAGTTGCCTCCAAAGCTATTCTCACTGAGTGATGAGCTGTCAATCAAGCACAGTCTGTACACGCCCACACGGCCCTAAAAGGACTATTGAATTCACCAGTGTCGCCGTAGCAAAGTGTAAGGTTAAGTGTATTCAGATTGTTCTTTGGGGTTATTTAAAGCCTTGATATGAAGCTAGTACAAAAAATACTGAGCTGCCGTGGTCTAACGTTCACAGCTCACGTTGTTTTATTTGTTCTGTCTCCTGACTTCTGTACCGCAGACATGAACGGGACAGAGACAGATGAGGTATGGTGTCGCAGACTGTCACGTGGTGGTAAGTGCCAAAACACAGTCTGGCTAACTTGAGCCAATGTTAAGGAAAATGTGTGGAGCCAAACTGACCTAGAAATGATTTTCAAAAAAAAGATAGAAAATTGGAAATATGCTACCACACTGTTATTCACATTTCACTGATGGAGATTGTTTTTAAGACTTTGAAATGGAAATTTAAAAATGACCAGTAGGCTGTTAGCCGTTCACTTTCACTGTACTTCCTCTTCCTCCAATTAACTTAAAGATGTCATTAAGTTATTGATTTTGTTTTATTGAGTAAATCTGCTTATATTTAAATGTAACAATGTGTTTTACGAATATAACCCAACGTAAATTGTATCCCATCTGAATATATTCCATGTCTGTTTCAGTTTCATTTGGATTTTGAAACTTGAGAAAGTCTTTATCCAAAAGAGAAGAAACTATTCGAATGTTGTGGCGATGAGGTGAAGCTTCACTGATGCCCACAGTAGTTAGGTCTCCTGTCTTTCTAAAATAATCTTTTTGACCAACAAATACAAGAAGGCGACGTGAGTCTGAATATAATAACTGCATTCCAGTTTTATAATAACAGTCGCCTGTGAAATGTGACAAATGTTTGCTGTTGAGACATCTTGTTGAATAATTCACCAGGATGGCTGTGCTTGAAAATACATCAATTCATGCATTGCAGAACAAACACATATCAGGTCAAGCACAACGTGTGTAGGCCAAAGTACTGATGATAATACTAATGAATACAGTTTCACTGAGGATTTAGCTTTTCATGTTTCTTACATGCAATAAATAGGCAGTTCCACAGGAAGAATGTGATCCTTTGGGATTGAGAGGATCAATACTTCAAAAGTGGCTGAATCTTTCATAATAAGATCAATAAGTAATTAGGTCCAGGAACATGTATCTCAGCCATGGGGTGAACACGACTATGGTAATAAATGCATGGAAAACCCTTTAAAGGTTTTTGATTCGATTTCATGCATCCTGATGACACAAAATTAGACCAATTAATACATTTAATTTAAGTTCAGTTTAACCTTAGTCTGAAACGTTTAACCTGTTAAAATCCTTTATGCTTGAAAGAGCTTCATTGACCATCCAACTCACCAACCCTTTCGTCTTATTAGAAATCCTCATCTTAAGTGATGAGGGAATAACATCTGCAGACGAGATGCTGCATCTTGTGTGGATCCCCGAGAGCAGCCATGCTTCCACGAGTGGATCAGAACGGCAGTGGCAGTGTGAAGAGATGGAGACAGATTGCATCGCTCCCTCTCCCAGCTCCTTATCACAACAGCCACACTCATCTACTCCCAGTGCTCTGATGTTATTAGAAGCCTGAATGAGTGGCAGGAAGAGAGAGGAATAAGTACGTGCAGGGAGGGAAAACTACTTGGTGAGAGCTGTGCAGATAAGCATTTTAGAGCTAAAGCCATGAATCAGGGAGTAAGTGTTGATAGAGTGAGATAATGCAATTAACCTGAGCTCCTATAAATAAAGCAGGTGCTGGACATTATTCTCAGTGTATTGTCCGTTTGGCAGCACCAACAATAGCAGGCTTGGCAAATAGGACAGGCATGGAGATGGAAGTGGGTCACACTGTAAAACTCATCAGGATGCTACAGTCCTGGGGTTTCATTTATAACCGTTGCATACGGACAAAACGAGGCCTGAAACGTGCGTATACCACATCTCACGCAAACTTTGGGATTTATAAACACAAACTTGACGGGAAAATCAGCGTATTTCGCAATTATGGTAAGGGGGGGGGTTAGGGTTAGGGTTTAAGGCTAGGGTTAGGGTTAGGGTTATGGATAAGAAGGTTGTAGAGACGTGCGAGTATGCTCTACCCCCACTAATGCGGCACTCCAGATCGAGACATCCTACCTTTAAAGCATGTTTTCCCTCCTATATATACATACGCTCAAGGAAAATAAATAAATTCTTAGATTTCCATAATTAAATCATAACTGCAGTAGCGACAGTCACATCCTCTCACTCTTTTGAGTTCATTTCCTCTGAGGGATTCAAATAAGCTAAATTGCAGCATATGAATGTGCCTGCTTTAACTTTTAAGTGTGTTTTTGTGTGTGAGAATGTGCACAGACGAACACTGCATCCCTGTTGCAGATGCAAATTAAATTCATCCGGAGTTTTCTTAAGTGGAGAAATAATCAAGTCAAACAACAATGGCACTGCACAGCAGCTGCCAGTCCAAATTATAGTTTTGTGTGTGTATTAAACATGTGTGCACCTGGGGATGATGTGTGACTTGACTTGGGGGGGGGGGGGGGGGGGCGGTTGTGTTTTTATCCCTGTGAAGTTCAGGAAGGTGAAATGAAAATAAAGGAAAAAAACACCTAGTGGAGAGCATTTTGCTGGTGTTCACGTTTTTAAAGGGGATAGGCATAGTAATATGAATTATAATGAGACCAACATGTAGCACCATCGAGCGAGAACAGTCTGATAATGTCTCCTCAGCTACTCACATCTGTAATTAGATGTCATTGAGGATGATGTGCATCGTCACAGCAGCAGGTTCTGACCATTGATGCTTTTGATTCGGCCTGAGTGTAGAACCTTAATACTTTATTGGTGCATTGACAATGTCTGGTCACATTCATTTGAGTTTATTCGCTCTTTACAAGATAGTTCTTGATTTAATGGATATGAATTTAGGAAACACTTTCACTGTTCCTTTGACTCATCTTGGTATGCAGCTCCCTTACGATCCACTTAATATCCCAGTATGTCTCGTGATGTCCATTAAAACGTTTGGGTGCTGGGATGGAGCATCAAAGATCTGTTGTCTGAATTTAGAGGTGCTCAGAGTAGTTTGTTTTTTGGACAGAGCAATTGAGCTGGTTAGCTTCTTAGGTAAATATAAAATGTGTTTTTGTGGAAGAACATGTTTATGTTCCTTGAATCTAGGTATTGAAAAGTATTATTATGATAAAGATTATTTTAGGATTTGTAATTTGAATATCATTGAAAAATGTTCAGCCACAGTGTTGTTGGGACAATCCAGTCACACAGCCTCAGCTCTTTATTGAGTTTGTTGTACACTATGTTAACATTATGGTGCGTGAAATGAAACAAGAACCTTTAAAGTTTTTTTATAAGCTGCAGAGAAAATTTGATTTGTCAAGAATCAATTGTTTTAGGATTGAAACCTAAGTCACTGAGTAGAAATAAGTGACTTAATTTTCCAGGGAAACCTTCATGAATCTTAGTTTGAAAAGTGCTGACTTTACTTCCTGTTTGATACAAATATACCACCTTTTATCTACCGGTTTGTTTAATTTGACTGATATTGATACGGGAAAGCTTGAAGGAGAAAGAGAGAGTGTGTGTGTGTGTGCGTGTTCGACAGTTATAATGACTGTCTTAAGGAGTAGGTCTTCACAGGCCCTGGCAGCTAGTTAATCCGCTGATATACTCCCAAGGGGATTTATGAGCAGCTTTTTAGTGTGTGGTTTGGTGCTGGTTGTTTAAATATGCACTGAATTATTTTTCTATAATGCATAGTAATGACTGAAAAGTGTTTCTAAGAGTGCATTAATCGATCATCTTCATATCCTTTATGCTGTGGCTTGCACTATGTGTCTGTTGCTTAATGTTGCCATTGCCATTACCTGTTTCCATTTCCTTACATTGTTCAGCTTGCCCTTCACAATTCTGCAAAAAAAACACAGAGAACACAGACAAGATTAAAAAGCTAACCCCAAAGAAACAGGGCACAAGTGCTACTAAAGATAAAGAAGTGTATTGAGTATTGTCTATGTGATCTGTGGTGCATACAACAATGAGTTAAAATGTGAGCAGAAAATGAATGAGCATTGTACCAAGCAGCAGCCACAGCAGCCCTTAACAACAGATCTGAGATGACATTTAACTTCTGGTGTTGTCCAATCAGCCGATGGTTTACCAATACTTTGCTTTCATTTGTCTCCCTCAGGTTTAACGAGTCATGACGGTGGCTTTGTCAAGGGAAGTGAATGGAAACTAGTTCATAATAAATACTGCTTTCTTCTACAGAGTGGCTGCATCTGTTTGCATCTGGACTATCATCATACATTTAGTTATGTAGACGCAGATAAATAGAAAAAATGGGCACATGTTTGCATTGCGATATCACTTATAGGAGTGAGCCCTTCTACTTCTCGCTAAAGATTATAAAGCACGAGATTCATCTTCATTAGTGTTGTGATTAGGAAATGAGACCTGGGGGGGGGGTTATTGGTAATATTGATGCAGCGCTCACGTCCCTCACTTTGTCTCTTTCAAATCTGGAGACTTGCCCATTTCATCTTCTCTGCTAAACTATTTCCGTTGCTTGTGTGTCATATCTATGTAAAATCACATTAAATCCAGCCGACATCAGACCAGAGAGGCCGTAGCTCTGGGTTTTACAGGAAGAGAAATGTAAAGCTTATTTATCTTGGGATAAAGGCCTCAAATCTTACTGTCTGTGGTGGTGGTGGTGGTGGTGGTGGTCAGGTGGATCAGGAGGAATAGAAACCATGCTGTGTTGGAACCATTTTGGAATCCTTACCTATGTGCTAATGTGCCATGGCTACGTGCTTCTGTGTTCTCTCACTGACTCACACACAAATGTTGAACTGGAGGAATCGTTCAAAATTTTACAATATGTGACCAATTTTTTCCTCGTAAGAAGATATGCTAACTTGTATCATCTATTTTGTTAAATGAGTACAAAACCTTAAGAATAAACTCAACAAATCACAAGCTCACCTGTATATTCGTGGAAAATATGTAGATCTACAACAAAATTCAAAGCAGCACAGAGTCAGCTTGTTCCCTCAACCAACCTGAGAAATGAAAATGGAAATGTTCCAGTGTTTTAATGTGATGATTTTGAAAATAAGATGAAAATCAGTTATTGTATTTATTAAGTGCTCCTAAAATGTACCTGACTGCTTCTATTTCTGTCTCTGGATTTCTTTTTATAAATTGAATTTGTCAGGTCAGATTGTCCATTGTGAGAAGCAGGAGACGATGGTCTGCACAGACCGACAGGGACAATTTGAAAAAGTAACATTAACCATGTGAGTTCTCAAACCAGCCAAGTAAGAAATTGTATTTTAGGCTCACAGGGTCCCCATGGAGATGAAGAGATCAGATCAAATTTGATGCAGAAGGGAGTTTTTCAATGGTCTGACGAGTGCACTTGTTATTGAGAATCGCACACGTGGAAACACATGCATGTACAAACACAGCCAATCAAATAATGAGTAACTATGGTCACTGGTTGTACTGCACATAGAGATGTGTTTCTCTCCCCCTCACCAGGCTGCCTCACAATCTACAAACACTTTTTTTTTATATGAGCACACTCTTGCTTTGTTTGTGCGACTCTGCCCAATTTCCCATTCGTATTTGACAACTCTTCATGCTTAAAGGATAAGGGCAGAAGTGGCTGCCAGCGAGCTGTGGCTCCAGCTCAGCAGCTCAACTGAAGCTGCCTGCAGTGAACGCTCCTCCGCCATATTCCTCCCCTCGGTGCTACAGCAAACACTCCTCAGGGGTTTGCTTCATCACATAATCTTTGATGAAGACAAAGTATACCCCCCCCAAAAATAGAGAAACGATTGTACCATAGCACTGAATGGTAGAACATGTTTTTATATCACATTTCCTTGTACATGAATTCCCCATCAACACCTCACTGCGCACTTATTTTAAAAAGAGCATTTTGACGAGTTTTCTTACAGTTCCTGTATGTCACTAAGGGGGAGGTATATGTTAAATGTGTGTTCTGATTGGACAGGACAGATCACCTATCAATGGATGTATTGGTTATTCCCACAGTACCGAAGCCTGTACACCTATAGCACATAGAAGAGTATATGTGTAGAGTGTTTAGTGTTGTTGTATCTGTCTACATGTGGAACTAAAACTAGCTGATGGATTTAATCCTCTGAATCCAAAGTGAATATTTTTTTTATACATCTTTGGAACATATGGCAGCATGACTTCTTTTCCTTATAGATATCTAGATATTTTAATCACCAATCAATGTCTAACAATAATAATAGCTTATTACAATAATAGGTTCAAAAAAAGAAATACAATTGACACAAAATAAAGAAAAAACAAATAAACATAACACCAGTCTTTGAACACTTCGAAGGATGTCGAGGTCACTTGCAGTTTTATGATTAAATAGCACAACTGATTCAGGTCAGTGTTCCTCTGAAAATGAGGCAGCAAAAAATAAACAATTTTCTCAGTTGGTCCTTAGTTTTGTGCCATTTTGCATTTTTCCATTAAACAAGCAGTTGCAGCAGGGGACGAAGTGTGAGGCAGTTAATTCCAGAAGTGTCAGCAGTGGAAACATGAAATAGATTTTAATAAGACCGTGCTGCAAGGGTTTAACAGAAACAGGTTCTGGTGACTGTGCGACAGTTGATGTGTAACTCTATTATTGCACTCATATATAGTGTCATTTATCACTGTGGATAGGCTGGGATTGGGTTTCTTTGCCCCCATGCGTTTCCTGAATCGCTTGTTTGATGGTTTCTTAACTACTTCCCCTCAGAAAGACGATCCCACACTGCTGCCACTTGTCTCCTGTCCATTCTCGTCCAATATGTTCATGAGTACACCGACTCCCACGCAAGCTATAAACTGAAACATCTCTTTTTAAAGAGGCTATTTGCGTTTAGCCCTCTTGGGAGGGTTTGTCCTTTTTTAACTTAATTAAATTTGGCTGGAGGATCAGAGGGAGAAGAGAAGGGTAGGAGGGGTGGGGATATATGTGTCAGCGTGTATACATATCTTTATATGACTGTGTGTGGTGTGTGTTGGGGTGAAACAATAGAGTGAATGTGAGGGAAGAGGAGGAGAGGACAGGTTGTGAGCGGCTGCAAATCATGAGTCTGTGATGAGCGCTAATGAAAAATAATTCTAGCTGAAAAGAAGATTGGATGGGAGACAAGACACTGCAAGCTGTTTTGTCCTCTCCCTCTTTTCTCCTTCCTCCCTCGTTCACCTCCCCCGTCTTCTAACTTTCGTCCCTCCATTATCAGAGTCCCTCTACGTCTCTCTCTCTCTCTCTCTCCCTCCCTCTCTCTCTCTCTGTTTGAAGGCCAGAACCAGATAACAGGGAGAGTCGAGGCAAGCAAGACTGAGGGATTCCTAATACCCCTCGCTGTTTTGTTGTAATTATTAAATCCTGGAGACCAAGCGTGACCAATTTAATTAGCTTTGAGGGAAGACACTTCCATTAGTCAGCATAAATACCTTGAATATTATTTGACTCAGGTTGCAGACACTCCACTATGCCTCCTTTCATGTGGTTTAAAATCTAAGGGAATGTCTATACATTGTTGTGTCAACAACAGCAGTGATAAATGGAAATGAACGAAGTACTACACTGTCTCATATTAACACCATGATGTCCACAAACACATTAAAGAAGTACTCTAAAATATACTTGGAAGTGTTTGTTTGTATTTAACTCCAATATGTCAAGTTAAATATAAGCTCAGTTATTATTTGTTTCTTTTTCATACATTGATAATTATTGTCTCAACACAACTTAATTCAGTTGTGAGCAAGATGCATGAAATGATTACTCGCTTAACAGGGACGTGATTGATTTTGTTTAATAACAGACTTATTTCATTGTTGTTGTTTTTTTTAAACTAATGCAATCCCATGATAGTCCCTCATGCTTTTCTTGGCTGTTAGAGACCTTTACCTAAATCATGTGCTGTATTTCTCCACAGACGGGATGTTAAGAGGAGCAGTAAGTGACCATAAAGATGAATGACTAACTTTAGCAACTGGACAAAACTCAAGGTCTATTCATTTCACTCCTCTCGAACTTTAAATCAAACTTGTGTTCATTAGCAGACTCGTTTTTTTTTACTTTGGAATGTAAGTCCTGTATAAAACATAGTCATGGTCGTATGAATAAACTTGTCACATGGATAAATTCCATACGACCACACGATGACCGTCTGATGGTAGAAAGGCTACATTTCATGTAAATCCACAAATTTCTAGAATCTTGATGCTCAATGGATTCTAGTGCAATAACAAGACATTTTTGGAAATTAATCTGTTAAAATTTTTAGGAAAAAAATGGCACTCAGTAGAGTTCATACATCAGCCAGGCCTCAATAGTCTCCTTATAAAAGCACGTTGAAATCTACTCCAACTGGATTTTCATTTGGATCCACACCAAATTGCCCATATTCATAGATATCAGTCCCCCTCTTCTCATTGAGCTCCATGAACTTCTCCATGGGAAATCTGTGAAAATGTCAAAAATCTTGTTTGAATTCTTGACGAAATGAAATGGATTTTTTCCTTGCCTATGTCTCATCCTTCCAGCAACTTTTATGGTAATCCTTCTTGTGTAATGCTGCTAACTAACAAATAAACAAACAAATGAATAACACGTGATATTAGATTAAATCAGCTCTCTGAACAAAGCCTTTAAAGCTCATACGTCCTGGGAATTTACAGGAGAAGCCTAATTGGCAATTGGTGTCCTACTGTACCAGTAAACAGACACAAGTTACACCTCAGTATTTATGATGCACTCAGTAAGCCTGAATTACCCTGTGGTCATTTAGGACCTAGATCCCATTCAAGACGGATCCAATAAGTTATTTTCCCTCGTGCTCCCTTCTCTCTTTGCACTGAGCTCATAAAGATGATGGGTTTCTGTTGATCATTGTATAAATGTCATTGTGTTTTATTTCTCCGACGGCTCTTTATTTAAATTAAAGCGTTACTAAATTGATTTCTATGTTTTGCAGAGTTGGACGCATCGGGCAGAGGATTATTTGTAGTATTCCTCTTTCTCGTCCCTGTGCTGGAAAAGGCTAAATCACAAGAATTAAATGTATGACTTTGACTAGAAGAGAACAAAAGTTTAATTTCCCAGCTCGACAGGGGCAGCCCAAGGTAATTAAACTGTGTGTCTTATTTAACACTGTTTAAATAATTTATTAGGGCTATTATACAGAGGGAGAGGAAGAGGAGGAAGAGAGAATTCTATCATCCTGAGAGTCATTTTTTTTTTTTTTTTCACTGTCGACATCAAGAGCAAAGCCCAAATGTAATGTAATAGGGAGCAAGCAAATGATCCTTTGAACAGTGGCACCTTCAGTGGTTCTGTCACCTGTCCCTGCCCACTCTGCAATATGCACTGTTATTTTCTGGCATATAAGGAGACATGGTACCTTATGCTATGTAAATTAAAAAGCATTATTCTCCATTATTCATTCAAAAACTTTTTTATCGTTCAGCTGAGACCTCAAATTGCTCAATATTAAAATTGCATGAAGCTAAAACCCTTTTCTTAAACATGCTGATAACAAACAATAAAAAGTTTTGGAAATTATAAAGGTTTGAATTTATATGTGATGTTGGCTGTGTGGTTTTCTGGTGTGCTGAGGACGGGAGAACGGTTTATCCATGGTAAAAGCAACTGTGTAGAGCAAAGGATTGAAGAATCGTTTTTTTCTGTGTGGGAAAAAGAAACCCTGCGTGTGTGGATGTGTGAGCCCTTGTGCACACACACTGTGCATCAGAGAACTGAACTGAACTGAAAATCTTTTCTCCCTTAAAATGTCAGAAACTTCATGTCCTACAGAGCCAAGGCCCGGTGTCACTATTGTGTCAGTCAATACAAACCTTTGAAATTATCACATTGTATGTGTGGGTGTGGATGTCATGTAAGTTCTGTAATCCACAAACCATGGACTTTCTCTCTTTATAAGACTGTTGCCTCCTTTCACCTCCTCCTCGCTCCCTGGCAGCAGGGTGTCACTTGTTCTGATCAGAGGTGCAACATGCTATTAGAAGGTCCCTTTAAGGGTTTACTGTGCTGTTTGTCTCCACTCTGTATGGTAACATATTCAAGGGAGTTAGAGAACAGGGGCTTTGTTTTGGTGCAGTCGTTTTTACTTGTGATCGTGGAGTTAATTGTTGCCTTTTTAATTGACTTGAGCTCTTGCGGTTGTCGTTTAGATGCTATGTAGTTCCCTGTGTGCCTTTGTAAGTGTGTGTTTAGGTTCATTTAAATACCAGCGTCACATTCAATGGCAGTCATGTGTTCTGAAAACGGCCTTGACTCCCCGGTGATGTTGAATACTTCACACGGTGAAAATAATTGGCTTTTATTTTAGCAGATGCTGCCACACAAACCAACTGCACCTTCTTGTCTTCCTCCCTTCATTGTTCAGTTTGCAAATTAAGTGAAGTGTCACTGAAAGGCTCTGATAAGAGACAAGGGGGGGGGGGGGGATGAATGAAGACGAGGACAGTGGCAGTGAGAGACTGATGCAGAGAGAGAGAAAGAGAGAAACAATGTGTCCCCGGAAAGTGCGCCCGCTCTGCGCCACAATAGATAAGCCAGGAAACACTCAGGCAGCTCCTCATATCTCCTCTTGTGTTTGATGGTGGGGACAGAATAACCTTTTCTGAGCACCCCACCGACATAACCCCCAACCTCCTTTCCTCTTTCCAATTTAAACTTGAATACGGAATCTTTCAATCCACCGGAGTGGCATCTGGATTTAGTTCCTCAGGCCTTGTTCCCGATTTCCAATGCTATTTCCAATCTATTAACTGGAAATGTGCTCAACCAAATCACTAAGCATGTTTGAGGGGATCTCATTGCCAAGGGCCTCTCCAGGAAGTAATGGGATGGTAGGAGAGAGGATGGGGTGATGGAGAGAGAGACAACAGGCACGAGAAGATGGGTTTCGTAATTCATTGGCGGGTAATCTTCTCCCATTAGTAAGTTGGCGCAGTTTGCTCTTCCCCTGTTGCTACAGAGGGAAATAAGATTGAGTGAAGGGAGCAGGTGAACTGAGAAAAGTAAATTAGAGTTGATTTCATTTGGGAAAACACCTCCCGGCTTCTATTACCTTATAAAGAAATGTGATTAGTTACTCTGTGTCAGGAGATGAGCAGTTATCAATGTAATCAATGGTATTAATTCTATTCCTTATTCAAATCGCGTTCACTACAAAAAGCGAGTGTTGCTGTGCTGTAGTTAAACTGTGCCCCTCCACTTTTTTTTTCCATCCCTCGCTACTTTTCATTTTCTTATTCCTGACCACTTCTGTCTGCCTGCTTTCACTGCAGACTCCTGTAGAGCCCAGTATGTATAGCCTGCAGCAGGTCTCACAACCTTCTCGCTTAATCTTTCTCTCCTTTTATATGAGTTTGTGTGTATTTGCCTGTTTTTTTATTTTATTTCTTGAACAGTATGTGTGGAGAGAAGAGTCCCTCCACAGTCTGGATGAGCACCTGAGTCCAATTACTTGCACAAGCTGTCATTTTTTGTTGGGCTGAAAACACACACACATAAACTATTTGTTGCTCCAAGAAAAAAAAAAAACTTGTATCTTCCTTGGGGTTCCATTGGGTATACACCATTTTTTCTCTCTGTCGATACAAGAGTTCTGTAAGATGAATGCACGAACTGGTACTTCTCATAAAACTGATCACAACCTAACTTTACTTAATAGTTTCCAGGAAACTTGTTCATGTGATGTTTTTTTTTATCTGACAGCAGAAATGTGAAATTCGTGTGCGCTCCTCGCTTTTGCTCAACTGGTACAACTGCAATACACACACACACACACTCACAAACACACACACCCACACACACACTCACACACACACACACACATACTCTTCGTCCTGTTTAACGAGCAGGAAGCTCGACTGAGCAGTATGAGTGGTAAAGCTAACAGGATAAACCAGTGCTGATGTTTTATGGGGGAGATGTTTACTTTTGTGAAGCACATTGAACAGACTGTGCAGATACTGTGCTCCCCCCCCCCCCCCCCCCAAACTAGACTGGCTTTCATCATTAACTCTCACACTCTGCCTGCAAAACATGACAAGTGCACACCGTACGAGCTGCTGTACACCTCATTGGTCATATGGACTGAATACCCCCTCCTTCTCATTGTCTTTTGGCCCTCACACTATATAGATCTACTGTAATTCCCTCACAGTCGAACATCCCAGCTGCCATCTGCCCTGAAACCCAAAACTTCACATAGACGGAGACATACAGTGATTATTGATTATTATTACTCCCACTTTTCCAAATATGTGTAAGCAGCTGTTTTCCTTCTATCACTACCTGACTTTGAAAACTTTACATCTCCAAAACGTCAACTCATTATTTATCCAACAGATATTTAAAGGGTTTGAGGTTTGAGATTTTTTGATATAAGTTGAAAACAGTAACATAAATGAAAATGTTGAGGCAGACGACCTGCTCATATCAGCTGATTGGCAGCAGCTGCCTCATTCATGTTTTACCATCAGTGACTCACCCATACATTACCATGGGATTCTTTGAGAGCTCCCTCGAGGAGCAGCAGCCTCCAGTGCCAAGTGTGTTCGCTATAAATAGTCTTTTAATCAGCATAAATGCCTCTAAGGTGAGCTGGTGTACGAATCGTAAAAATAAAATACTCCATTTCAGTCAGAAATTATACTTATTGGACCAATTTGACATCAATGCAGATGTTAAATGACAGAAATTGGACTTGAAAGAATCCAAGAAGCATATGTATGAACAGATTCTGTAATTTCGCATTGCTCTCGCCTATAGAAAGCATATAGATCTGTCAAGTGCAGAGGTTAGTGAGCAGAATACCAGAGTTTGAGTAGCAGCAGTCACAGATTGAGTCACAGCAGATTGCATGACTGGAGTGAAATCAAATAGAAAGGCCACATTTGACATGGGTCTGAATGCATTTCGTTTTTCCCAGCCAGCTAACGGCAGATACTAATGTGATGCCAGGAGGCTGACGGAGCATGAACCCTCAGTCGATCAGCTGATGTTAGGGGCGATGAGTGCTTTGCTCAAAGGTAAATCTGTGGCAGTTGTGGGAGGTGATGGGCAATTTTTTTTTTTCCTCTCCCCACATATCCACAGAGTGAAGGTACAAAATAATGACCTGGTGTTTTATGTTAGCAAGGCACCGAGGCTTATGCATTAACCTGCTGTATGCATTCACATGTAATGTATCAGCCAACATGCTCCCTGGTGTCAGTGTTTGCATGTAGCATTTGATTATCAAGCGTGGCCTCTCTCTCGCTTTCATTTGTGGCCTCCAGCTACTGGCAGAATCATTAGCTGACACTGACAACTAATATTTCACCTCATTTAAAAGCCTGGGAAAAACCAGACATCTGCATTTGAATTCCAGCAGCCGCTGCAAGTTAGTTTCTCACGCTAGTAAGTAGGCAGCGGAGCAGTGACTCGTTCATTTGGGCCACTAGAGCTCTGTGAATGTGAAACCCTTATTAAAGCATGGCAGAGTATTGGCCCTGCTGCTTTTTGTCACAGTGTGGACGCATGTGTGTGCTGGTGAGCTATAATCCCATCAGATGTGGTTCAATTTTAATCTATATGCATTTAAATAATTAAATGATTTTTAAATGATTCAGGTTGATTGTGTAAATGACTTTGTGTGAATAACTGTCGTGAATTGAATGACTTAAATCCCATCCCAAGATAAATGCTAATTTGATTTTCAGTCTAAACACCAGTCAGTCAAACTGTGGACATGGTGAACATATATAGCATCAAAGTTGTGGGTGTAAAAAATCAACAACTGCCAGTTGTGGCAATAAACAATGTTTATTGCAGACTATCCTTTTAGACACATAGAATGAAGAAATAGAAGTAAGTTCAACTTTTCAATTTAGGAGGAACTTATTTAATTTCATTGAATGATAACTTTTCATAAGCTCCAATTCTACTGAAGATGTTATAAAAACCCAGCGAGGTAGGAAGTTGGAAACTAATACATTTCATGATCTATGCCGTTTCCTGCAGGAAGGTGTGTGCAGTTCACTAGACAATTTCAAGTCCTTGCAGGGGTTGTCCAGACATTAAAAATCAGCCAGCAAAGGGCAGTGAGGGGCTGGAGATGGATCGTTTCTGGATACACCCATGAACCACGGATCAGGTTATTGTTTTTGTTCCTTTTTTCATTTACCTACCCTCAGGGCAAGTTGAGTATGACTCAGTGTTGTTACAATAGGTCAAACGAGGCAAGCACTGCCAGTCCTGTTCAAGCTAGAAAACACGAATTAGACGATACAGATGTTGAAGTGATATCTCGGTGTATCCTTTGGTCATTTGAATATTAAAAAACATTATTATACGTTATTCGATTTCCATGTGCTTCACCTGCGCCCAATTATTACTGCCTCTCTTGTGTGTTTAGTCTCTGTGGTCCCCAGTGTCCTCTGTTTATGCTCCTTCTGCTTCTGTTCAGGGTTCATCTCCCCGGCTTGTGCTTGTAATTACAATTTTTTTCTTCCTTCTTCCATTGTGTTTTTTAGACTTTTTGTTTGACCTCGCTCATAGTACCATATGACCCTGCCAGACCAATGCGCTCCCAGATAATAGGCTCCCTTGCCATCTCGAAAGTCTCTTAAAGTAGTAGTAATGTTGTGTATGTGCTCAGCTATACGCATGGCATCTATTGCACTTCTGTCTGTCCTGAGGGAGGAATCCCTGACATTTGGCTCTCTCTGAGGTTTCTAAGGTTATTTCCCCTGTTCATAGGGCTTTATCTCGGTAGTTTGTCCTTACTCTTGTTAAGGGGTAAAGGAGGATGCCGCACATTGTTATACCCTATGAGACAAATTGTGATTTGTGAGTATTGGCTCGACAAATTAAATTGGAGTGATTGATTGACCTGTCTATCCTTCCTGCCTGTCAACCTGCATGCCTATTAGAAACTCTAAATTGATTTAAAACAAATTTTAAGTCACCAACCTGCCACTCCGACATCTACATTGTGTGTCCAGTGACCAAAAATCTCAGATAATGCAGGCAGGGATTATGTTTGCCACCACAAAAATTGAAATCCATGTAGTAATATGACATTATAATAGAGAGAGCATTGCTTCTGTTCATTAAAATCATTTTAGATTCAAGTAATTTTGTTGAAATCTTTCTGATCTTTCTGAAACCTTTCTCTCAACCCACTGTGATTGTGACCATGTCTCAGATGTTACAAATTAATAAAAAAAAATAGATTGCAGGCTTATTGGCTGAAGGATAGCACCGGCTTCACATTGACTGTAGGGAATATTATCAACAAATCCCCTGTAGAGAACAAACAATGAGTTCCTAAAGCCAAATATTGTCTGTGTAATCACAGGCTGACGTAACGTTTGCCTCTGTGCCTCAGAACCTCATTGCTGTTCAAACACTACAAAACATAAAAGGCTCAATCTGTCGGACTTGAGTCATATATTCCTTAATTAAAACAATCACGGGCTAGTTTTATCAGAAAGAACACAACATAATGAATATCTGAGAGTGCCTCCGTCTGACAGATGTCTTAGTGTGTAACCCTTAGTGCGAAGTACAAAACAAATTCATTTTAAATGTCAAAGACTTTCAGATTGACAATTATCTAGGAGTAAAACATTTTGTTTTGGATGCAAAACAGTTTTTGTATTTATGTTGTGATTATACATAACATTTTTATTGTTCGCTCATTCGACTGACAAGCCATGAATGTAATTACATGGTTGTTTAGCTAACTGGCAAATGTAGCAAACGAGAATGACTCTCATGATTACCATGGCGGTTTTCACAGGAAAGATGGGAACAGAAGCTATTTAGTTTCCAGCGTAGCATCTCACCAATTTGATAGCAAAGTATGGTGAACTAAACAATCAGAGGATTCAATCCACCACCTCATCATCATCATCTGAGCCGATATGATATGATACCGATTGCACTGACAAACTATAGCTGGCTTGTTTTAGGTTCTTCATTGATGCGGTGTGGCCTAGGGGGTAGAGTGGTTGTTCTCCAACAAGATGGTTGCCGGTTCAAACCCCACTCTTCCCCATCTGCATGCCGAAGTGGCAGAAAGTGGCAAAAAGTTGGACCGTGGGCAGAAAATCCGACGGTGGTCTCTGGTTTCGAATCCGCGGAGTGACAACAAAAAAAAAACATACCTGGACGGACAACACCTGGACAACACCTGGATCTGTTCCACACTGTCAAAGTGCCTACCCCACCCCACTGTCTAAGTGCCCCTGAGCAAGGTACCTTACTCCCCTAACACCTGGTCCCCGGGGAGCCGTGCATGGCTGCCCACTGCTCTGTGTGTCCTCCTGTGTACACCAGATGGGTCATAGCAGAAAACAAATTTCCCCCCTTGCATGTCGTGTGTGTGCATTTGTCTGGGACAATAAATGTATCTTATCTTATCTTGGCAAGATACTGGACCCCTAAAAAAAGGCCCCTCGTAAATGTTGAGTGTACTAATTGTAAGTCGCTTTGGACAAAAGCGTCAGCCAAATGACATGTAATGTTATGTCATTTAAATGCATGCTTGTGCTTTCAATACACTACAAGCTGTCATGAAAAAGCTCATGGCCCCACAACTGCGTCGCTTAAAGTTCTCTCTGCAGCAGTGGAACAAACAATAAATCATGCCCGCCATCTTATTCCCTCAGGAACCTTTTCTTAATTTACAGCATGGATTTCCCATGGCGTTCAAGGCTGGGTGACTGGGATGAAGGAGTTTGGGAACGAAACCTGGGTTGCTGTGAAGGTTTGTGTGAGTTCACAACAAGGCTAGAGGCAGATGTATCTCTGTCCCTATAGGTAGGAACGTGTTGCAGGAAGACCATATATACAGTCTACGGGGGAGACTCATTACAAGTGTTTGTGTGTGTGTGTGTGTGTGTGTGTGTGTGTGTGTGTGTGTGTGTGTGTGTGTGTGTGTGTGTGTGTGTGTGTTTGTGTGGGCCTTTAGACATGTCTAGGCTACCCTGTGGGATTTGAAGGCCACTACCTGAGCTATTTATTCCTGTACCCTCGATTGGCATACGTGGGAAGATGGGCAGGAGCTGTAAGCATTTATTCTAGTAATTACATTTTACATACAACCATGATGTAACCACCCTTTTCTTTGATATTGACTTGTTCCAAATTTTGGCCATTAGTGTTTTCTATGTTGTTTTGGTTGTTTATTTCACCTTGGCATCAAAAGCAATTTATCCGGTACGCAGCAAAAATGACTCAAACAAACACACACACACACACACACACACACACACACACACACACACACAAACACACACACACACAAACACACACACCCTACAATATTTAAGTGCCTCCCAGCTTTCAAATTAAAACAAGGAAAATTATGCCAACTTCGTTAAAAGAAAAAATGTCTTTCCCCCTGAATGTAATTGGTTCTTCACAGGTTGTATGCCCGACCCCTCCACAGAATTTAATGAAAATCAGTTCTGTGGTTATGGGGTAATCTTGGTGACAGACAGACAAACAAACAGCATTGAAAAAAATCTTTGTGAAGGTAGTACAGCAATGATTTACCTGGCAACAATGAAAGTGTTACATCAAATGCTGCATGAGCAGCATCATGTAATAGTCAGTATGAAATTCAATATCCTGCCTTCGTGTACAGGATACTTTGTCGTATTAGATCCAGCCAGTTGGGTTGTTACCATGTTTAGTTATGTTTCTTTTAATTGTGTTTCTTCTTAGTTATTTGGTTTTACTTTCATTTAAGGATGTGTGAAATGCACATTTACATTTTCTATTTTAAGGAAATGGTAACGTTTACCTTTATTTGGTTTCAGTTTTTGTTGTAAGTCTTATTGTAGGTGCTGTATTGAGTATTTAGTGATAAAAAACAATGTGTCTTACCCCAAAATCAAGTGTTTTTTAACTAGATTGATTCAGGTATTGGTGACTTAGAGACTCTCACTCTTGTAACTTTGCCTCCAGTGGTTTTCCAATAGATCCAAAGTGAGAACATCTAGTTTTTCAGCTGTTAAGTTGAAGAAGCTGCCTCACTGCCAAAGCCAGTGTTGATCCTCCCAGCACAGGCCACTGTGAGGATAATTGATGGAAGGTATTTCCCCAATGATCCACTGAGCATCCAGGATTGATACTGCATTTCCCTTTTCTCATGAGCTAGATGGAGTTTGTCACAGCTCTAACCCCAGGAGTAACCGTAAGCAAATGATACGTCAATGCAATTACTTAGGAAAAAACCCTTGTTTTTGGCTCACTACTTGATCATTACAGCTGTTTTTGCCTGCCTTTGTGAATCCTTAAGCCTGAAACATGCTTCTGCGACTGCGTCTGCGTCTTTTCACGCCGCTGTGGCGCAAGACTCGTTGTCATTCATGCTTCCCCAACCGTTGCGCGTCTTACAAAGCAATTCCGCGGCAGAACACTAGGCGGAGTAATGCTTTTTGTCGAAGACGACCTGAGAGACGCCTTCTTTGTGGGTGTGGCAATCGTTGTTGACTGTTTATTTACCTTCTACCAGTCGTGTTCTCCATTACAAACACACGGTGAACCATGGCAGAGAGTGTATTCACGATTCCAACCGAACAACAATGGATTGAGATGGAGCTGCTGGACATTGAAGAGCAACTTCTTATAATTAGTCATCAGGAAAAGCGAATTGGAAGCCATCTCAGTGTCCTTGTACTCGGACATTGACGGGTTGTAAAGGTGCTCATATTTTCGGACCTCTTCCGACAGGAGTTCTTCCCGGTTGTCCATTCTTCTTTTTAAAATCTTCCGTTGTTTCTGCCTGTATTATGGTGCATGAAACCGGAAATGCAGCTCCAGAAGGGATGTAGAGCAGACCAATCACAGCCTTGCGGGCTGAGTGAGCTTGCGGAGCTTTGCCGTAAATTTTAGAAAAGTGGGGCGACGCCCGTCAGCATGTAAGAAGGGATACATAAGCACGTAAGGGACCCGGAAGGGCTCTTGCGCTTACGGGCCCGTGAAAACGCAGAAGCATGTTTCAGGCTTTAGTGAAGAAATATAGAGGTTAAGGGATCTTAAAAGGAAATGTGGCTTAACTAGTCCATTCATTCTCCTCATGACACATTCTGTCAGGGAGGCATGTTTGAAATTCTCATAGAGATTCGTACGTCGGAGAGCTGAATGTCAGCACAGAGAATGTGGGGCACTCCTGAGCAGGGGTGGACTGGGACAAAAATTTAGCCCTGGCATTGTCTGTCCAGACCAGCCCACTACATTATCAGCGGACACCACATAGAAGTCCACAAATCTTGCGGCGTCTTCTCTCATGCATACTGCTGTTACCACCTAGCTCAAAGATGGCAACAAGAAGGGAGGCCACACACAAACCTATCAAAAGTAAGTTTATTTAACTCCAAATCAAGATAGCTCTAACTACGTAGTGGGATGTGTAAAATATGTTACGCATCAGTGGTGTTAACAGTGTTTGGATGTGTGAAAATAAGGTGTGATGTATGTTGTAAGGTGCAGAAGCAAAGAAAAACAAAGGCTGAGGGCCCCATGCCCCTGGAAGCAGCCTTTAGATCTGCAGCTGAAGCCCAGCCCAAAAGGGCAGGCCCAGGGTGACGCCCCTGTTAGCTCTACCTGTGTCTGGAAAACAACTCCTCAGGCTCTCACATGTCAAGTGGTCAACTTGAGAAGGACATGGATACATTATAATGTCTCTAATCATCACAAATTAAGTATGATTTCATCAAACATAAAAAATGATAAACTCACCAGACTAGAGGAGACTCAACAGACAAACTTTGGTACATTGAAGGCAGAGAGTGGAGGCAGACAGAGAGCAAGTCCTCGAACATGGACAGAGGGGGAACAACTCCTCAGGCTCTCACATGTCAAGTGGTCAACCTGAGAAGGACATGGATACATTATAATATCTGAAAAATAAAGAAAATGTTTTCCTCTGTCCTGAACCTAGAGTTGAGAACTTTTCGGATGTGTGTTTCTTTTAAAACCTTTTGAAAATTATTATAATTATGAAGTATGAATTTATACATTAAAAAATACATGATAAACTTACCAAATTCTAACAATGGTCAAAATCAAAAACGTTTTCTACTTTGTTTTGGACATGTCTCAAAAATGTAGCCTAGCCAGCCCCAGGCCAACGTTACTTACCATGTCTGCCTCCACTCGCTCATCATTGTCGAGTCCTCCTCGCTCGTCTCCCGGCGCACCTGCTGCTGCTGGGCTGGTGAACCCGGCACCAAACAGGTCCGTCAGTTTGGCACATGTAGCAGCCTCCACCCACAGAGACTTCAGCTTTTTTTTCCGATGCTTCTCAGCGCCATCCGGACGTTTTTTACTCTTATCATCCATTTTAAGTTTCTGTCTCAGCAGCAGCCCGTCCCGCGACTCCCCCCGCCAATGCCATGAGGTCCCGCCCCACCCTGGTTTGTGTTGTGATTGACAGCACTGTCAGGGCTCTCTGAGCCTGTCAGCCCATGATTGATTGACAATGACAAACAATAGACCAATAATATGTATCGATGCTGGCAACACACTGCTAGCCCTCTGTAGCCAATTGGCCGGCCCAATTGGAGGGAATTTAGAGAGGAAGAAAAAAAAACAAAAAAAAAACATAGCGGACCAGACCGGCCCACATTGGGTCAACGGCCCACCGGGACGATGCCCGGTATGCCAGATGGCCAGTCCACCCCTGCTCCTGAGCAAATATTGATTTACTCAGGGGAAGAGCAATAGTTGTCATATTGTCTGTCGGCCTTCTGGGGGCAGAAGTTAGTGGGTCAAATTTAAATTCACAGCCAGCAACAACACTATGTTGAGGGGGTTCAATTTCACTCTCTGTTGTTTTCTTTGAATTTTCCAATCTGCTGAGTTTAGCTCTGACCCACACAATCACACACACAAACACACACACACAGCCAAACACGCTGAACACTTGCCATCACTTTCTATAATGACTTTGAATCATGTGTCAAGGTGGGCATTTTTGGATGCACTGAGGCAAGCTGAGAAAAGTATGGATTAAACTTTGTTATTTACATAAGAGGTTAATATTAGTAATGCTCATTAGGTTGAAAATAAATGTATATGTGTGTGTGCTAGATGTGTATAGCCTGTCGTTTTGATGATATGTAATTACCGTAAATGCTTATGTTGTAGGTGCACCTGTAATTATGCTTGTGCATTTGTGTGCACATAATAAGGGTCTGTGGTTCAGACACCTACACACACACAGACACACACACAAAGGGTCTGATATCTTTAATAAATGCCAGTTGGTAGAATACCTCATTAAATGCTCTGTCACAAGTCATTCCTCAAACCCCAGCACGACATAATAAAACTTTTAAACACTGCAGTGCCTCTCCCATTGCTCTGTATCGATAAAATATGCATGGAGTATGTATTGACTCAATATCTGCCCGTTATTACAGTCTCAGCTGTGAAGGATCTCACTGGGCGGATAGAGAGAGAGAGAGAGAGAGAGAGAGAGAGAGAGAGAGAGAGAGAGAATAAATTAAGTCAACGAAAGCACAAATCTGTAGGGAAACACCACTAACTTCTAAAATTCTCAGGGGGGGGGGGGGGGGGGGGGGCTGCAACAACGGATCACATGACATTTCATCGATCAAGTGACCAATCAAATTATCAGAAGTCGATGGAGGGTGTGAGGGATTAGCTTGGGTGCCCGTCCTTGTCTGGCACGTTAACACTGATTGGCCTGCTGAAGTCAATAGGACCTGAACTGGTTGCTATGGGGCCTTGTTAACACATGATGGATGGCGATTTCACCACTTTTAGCCTCATTCAATTACTGACACATCTTGATCAGGGAGGTCTGATAATGGTCAACCGGTGCCAATCACTGTTCTTCCCATCTTTTGCAAAAGCCATTTTCCACAAAGAAATGTGTCCACTAGCCCGAGATCTGGTTCAAACACCTCAAGATACCGAAAGCGAAAAGCTGACTAAATAGATTCCTTTGAAAAAAAAATTCTATTACTCTCATCACATGCATCCAATTTGCATGAACAAATCATTTCCGTGGGAAGCATAAAGGAGCCTGAATTATGTTTCTGTTCAACATAACATTGAAATGTTTATATCGAACATCAGCAAAAACCGAGGGCCTTTGCAGAACTGACGCTGTCAACATATTTCATTTCGTACGCCCCACACTATCCTTTCCCGGCAGGATTAATGTTTTGATATGTAGCAACTCAAAGTATGTAAAGGGAAAGGCATAAATATTGAGGATGTCAGCGCTGACTCAAAATAAAAGATTGGATGCCTTGAATACTTCATAAAATCACCTTCACCTCACAACATGTTGGGCGCAGCATGCAAACCCTGCTCTACCGTGTCAAAACACTTTGTTTTGAAAATGATGTTAATTTCTCCGTGCAAATGTCGGATTAGATTCATTTTAAATTATGAGTTTGTCTAGGAACAATTTGTGTGTCTCGTGTTAATACTTCATCTGTCTATATGCTGTAGGTGTGTATTTATTATGAGCTTGAATGTGTACGATTATACCATCACCTGATTGAGCTGTGTGTGTTTCTAGCTTTGCGTGATGCACTTTAACTCGTGGGTTCCCCTTTGTTCATTTGTTTCCTTGCTATCTAACAATATAACTCTGTTTTATAGCAGCTGGTAGAAAGGTGCCATAGATTAGGCAGCCAAACTGGATGGGGCCACGTTGGAGACCCATTCGAATACTTGGACTCTCTGTGGTGGAGACCTGCTGTTCCGTTCACACCTTAAGGGGAGAAGTTAATACGGACTTTGTGAACCTGCTGTGACAGAGGGTTTGCAGCTTTTCCCTTTTTAAGCCAAAAAAAAAAGCTCAGGGCTCCATGGACTGCCACTTCTTTTGGATGGGCTTTGACTGGATACCACAGATTTGGGCAAGCACCTTGAAA
Organism: Pleuronectes platessa; assembly: GCF_947347685.1. Classification (NCBI taxonomy): domain Eukaryota; kingdom Metazoa; phylum Chordata; class Actinopteri; order Pleuronectiformes; family Pleuronectidae; genus Pleuronectes; species Pleuronectes platessa. The sequence goes on from NC_070633.1 coordinate 17,605,468, forward strand.
TGTAGTGCCAGGCACGTGGGGTATGAGGGGAGCTGTCTTTCTCTGTTTCCTCCCTAAGTGATGGTTGGTATCGCTAAAGTGAAGCATCTGAACAGCTCGTTCAACAGACTCGAGGGACTGAGTCCATCGGAGAGTTGCTGGTTTTTCTACCAGATGCTGTGCATAGCTTGTGATGGCACAAGGGGGGGTCAATGATGGAAACAGTTGAGCCCTCAGCCCAGCCTTAGTCTACTCGAAGAGGCAGCAGATGTTTCAAGTGTACGTTCAGCTGTTAAGCACGATCCCTTTGGTCTGGTCCATATGGAGAAGGGAAAGGGACTCAGAGATAATAGCAGGCCTCTGGGTCTAGGTTTGTGCTGTCAGGTGTGACAGGTTCTGATTTATGGCAGTGTCATGAAGGGGGCCACATGTTTTCATATCTAGAGTGAGAGAAGATATTTTTTCATGTTTGGGCTGTAACATGGGAGTGGTGTTCAATGTGATGTTATTCAATCCATCATCTCCTGCCTCACTTTCATCACTGTCTGTCTTTGTGTGTCTTTCTTAAACATACTATCAAGACAACATCTTAGCATGAACATTTATAGAGTACCTGAAATCTGAAATGTGACTATACCAGGTGGTTGTTAGTTATATGTTCACCAGGATATCACAAAAACATCTACCTGATGGGTTAAGGTGTGAATCCAGGAACTTCTTTATCATTTTCTTCAACATTGGCTATGTTTCAACAATTTATAATTTTTTAGGAGACTAATGCCTGGATCTTGATTGAGAAAAAACTGGCTTATTTATCAGTCTTGTTCTGCCTAGCTTCTCAAACGACTTCCTTTTTTCTTTTATATGTCTCCCATAAGAATTAGACGATCATGTGTATGATTGTTTTGCCTTGGAGCTGGTATCTGTTCTACAGACTGCCAATCTACTCCACAACTGAATTAATAGCTGAACAAGTGTCTCCACTGTTTTTAATATCCTGTAATAACATCCCCTGAAGGAGTCTGACCTATTTATTATAGTTGTTCAAATCTGAAATGTCTCATTTGCGTGAAGTAGGATGATTGTGTGCCTTGAACTCCAAGTGGTTGTTACTGACCACACAAGCTCCCTTCAAGCTTTTTACTATGGCAGCTTAAGAACTATTACCATTACTATAACTGCTTGTTGATAGAAAAATGGTCTTGATTAGGTTTTTGATACTATGGTCACACAAATACGCTAAGAGCAACGCTTTCTGGCTAAATACATCCAAATATAACACACACACACACAAACACGCACACACACACACACACACACACACACACACACACACACACACACACACACACACACACACACACACACACACACATACACACACACACACACACACACACAAAGCCTCTCAGTGCCTCTTGACATTCACTCAGGACTTTGTGATACATGGTTCACAGTTTTTCCCAATTCTCACTAATCTCTGTAATATCTGTGGGGGAGGACTTCAGATGGATTAAGATGGAATACAAGCAACGATAATGTATTACCCCTTAGATGTTCTATCCAAGGTCAGCGTGTGTGGAGCATATAGATCTCTTGCTACCCAGCCAGGGTTTTTTTTTTGTTTCTTTTTTTAAACTGAAGCCACAGTATCGAGTCGTAGCTTGTACCTCTTGTACAATATCCCTGAAAGATTCTTTTTTCATTTGTGTAATTAATCTCACAGGACTTGTTTACTAGATTTTCCTTTTAACCTCATTAGTCCACTGTGGGAATATGTGAAATATCTGACGTCTAAAACCTTTTATGGGCCGCAAATTTTCTGAATCTACTTTAAAGTAGGTGGATTTAGCTTTTTTAGCCCTTCCTGGAGCGGAACTTTGTCATTTGGGTGAGCAATTTCAAGCCACTACAGCGAGCTTAGTAAGTAGTGTTAGTTTAAAGCATATCAAATTCTGGGTAGAGGTCAACAGTTGAACACGATCTTACAGGTTCGTCTTCATGTAAGGTTTGGGAACTGTTCCCTTTTGTTTCACACCTTAATTTGAAGGCAATCAGTACTCGGTAGTACCAGCGTAACTCAGTCGATAGGCTGCCATATAAAGATGGATGATGTGTCTCTCATTTGGAGCCAGCGTCTGACTCTGCGCATTAATGATCATGGAGTGGTTTTCTAAGTCCCACCAATACATGAACTTGACCAATTGAAGGCCAGCCTCAGTTGTCAATCATCATGTGCATCCTGTTTTATACCATCAAATGACTAATTAAAACCAAACTGGATAATATAAATCCGGGTGATTAGATCTACCTACAATGAACAGGGGCCATCTTTTAGAAAAATGTTTTTCGACATGTTCTTTGACCTTTTTGTTTGGTTCATGTTGCATCCGCTAACACGGATGAGGTGTGGTTGCAGCCTGCCACCAGGGGGCTCAAGATGATTTGGGTTCACTTGTGGGAAGCTTCCATGTTGTCCATGGTCAGTATGGTTGGTCCTCTTTAATGTATAAGTTCAGTACCCGACTCTACTTCCTCTATTTTTGTAACATATAGAGAATTTACATGTATTTTTTGCACTGATGTTGTTAAGAGATTCTTTAGTTTTATTATTATATTAAAATGTCCCAATTATTCAGGACAAGCTACAGGCTTCATTCTAGATAGTTTCCTTAACTTTTTTCAACCCAAACATTAACTACACTGTAAACTTGTGAGTCATGTCTGATGTGTGTTGTGCCTTTTGACTTAGACACCTTGTCGCATGGCCGGACTGGCTTACAGCGCGGAGTCGCTCCACCAGGGAAGACGAGTGCGGTAGCGCGCCAGCGGGGTGAGTAACGTTGTCTGCCGCCCTTGCTTCTACCATGCCATAGCTGACACTGATTCCACCTTACAGCTAATGCTACAGGACTCGGCGGCGGCTAAAAACACTCCCTCCCTCCGGGTTACGGAGACACTGCCTTGGCCTGACACGGCAGGTGAGGTCCTGCCCCCCTCATCGGCGTCCAGCAGCCCCGTGTACACAGATCTGGAACCTGCTGTTCTGGCACCCCTGGAGTTTGGGGTCCACTTACTGAAACTCTGGTTTTATATTGTTGATTTTAATATCACAAGAACTATTAGATGAACTGACCAGCTCCGTGTCCTTGTTAACCAACACCCTTGATCTATACTCCACGCTACGCCTTCACGGCACGTGGAGGGAACACGTGCAGGGGGACGCCCATATTTTATAGTTACATTTAACTCAGTTCTATTGTGTTTGTATGTGTTATTTTGTTGTTTGTTTGTTTAAACGTGTTTTAAACCTTGACTTGTTTTAATAATATTTTTGTTGTGGTCAGGTGCTGTGGCCCGGAGGCGGCGACCCAATTCCTGGTGGAGGGAGTTTTCTTCACAACTTGTTTTGTTTGGTGTGCCGTGTCACGGGTGGTTTGTTTTATTAGCCCCTTCCCCCTTTTGTTTGGTTCTCGCCGCTGCGGTAAGTCACAGCCCTGTCCAGTTAGTTATTCATTTTTAACTCAAGGTTTGTTTTGTGTTTCGATTATGTGTATTTGTGTTTATTAAAGTTGGTTTATTATTGATTTAAACACGTCTCTTGCCCCGAGTGATTTAAACGAACCTGTGCTGTTGCACACATTATCAATAGTTATATTCCTGAGGTGAAACTCCTCAGGTGGCGTTGTGGGCAACCTTTCATTTACCGCTCTGCTACATATATGTGTGTGTGTGTGTGTGTGTGTGTGTGTGTGTGTGTGTGTGTGCATTTGTGCGTGCATCTGTTAGATGCATAAATACAAGGAGAGGATCAAAGAGCTGGGTCAGGACTGGTTATTGTCTGTATGGGGGTGCAGGAAGTCTCCATCGTGACTAATGGATCTCTGCCTCTAATTACAGAACCAAACACGCACACAGACACACACACTAACATAGTTACATTTACACCCTGGATATTCTTTCTCTTCATATCTTCATAAAACAGAAACCACATGATGCTTTATTCCAGGTTTGTGTTCACCTATAAGAAGTTAGAGTCATAGTACACTATGTCCTCATATAAACCGACCTGTGGGATTAGATGTAGTCTACTGTTAGTATTACATGTTTGTTCTCTGAAGCAATAACAAGATTATGTCTGTACCAGTAATTGGCCAACAACTGGTGGGCATGTTAACCCCCTCACTTCCTACCTAACCTCCCAATCTATAACTCAGCTCATTCTTTCTCTCTCTTGATTTCTTGCCCCTCGTCTACATTGTTCTATTATGGATCTATGATCACAGTTTTTATTTGCTGGTCACTTTGAGTTGTATTTTTCAGTCTTTCTTGTCTTATGAGCTTAAAAGTGTGAGCTGCGCATTAAAGCCCAGTTTAAAAGTACAGGAGCGTTTTAAATATTCGGGAATATCAGAGTTAGACGTCTTAACCTGTATTAAAGGTTAATATAACAAATATTCCCTTGTAGGTCTGTGCAGTGTGTAAGTTGAGCTGTTTTGTGATGCTGCTGCCACCTGCACGTTCCCTTCCATTTTGTGGAGGGCTGGCTCCCTCGGCGCGCACACGCTCTGCTCTCTAATTGGCGCGGGCACGCTGGTGAGAAGGTGGAGGCTCGGCTCGTCGGGAGAAACTTGTGCGGCCGAAACTTTGACAAACATCGTTAAATGTCGGCCACTTAGCGGCGGACAGTTCCGAGTGTATGTTGTTGTCGAACTCTCGACATGTCTGACGAGGGAGAAGAAAGCGACGGCGGCGAGAGAGCGCACCTCTCCGAGTCTCCATCCCAGTCCGTGTGTCTCCCCCGCGGGTCTCCGTCCTCTCAGCGGCCCCTGGACTTCTTCTCCTCCGCCTCCCCGCTGCTGGACGACACGGACCCGCCGTACCTCGCCTCCCCGGAGTGTCTTCACCCCTCTCAAGAGGACCGGGACCCCGAGGACTCCCCGCGTTTTTCGCCGCCAAAGTTCCGCGAGCGCACCGGGGATTCCGGCTCACCTTTCCCTTCGCGGCAGGATGTGCCGGTGGACGCGGTGTACGACCGCCACGATGACCCCGTTCCCAAGTGGAGAGGACGAGGCGCGGCGACCGCTGAGCGCCTGCAGCACCGCGGACCGAGACCCCACCGGGGCCCGGAGCCGCCGGAGCCGCCGGACCACGGGAACCATCACATAGTGGAGCACACAGACACCGAGTTCAACTCCGAGAGCCGGCAAACGTGAGTCCTCCTTTCTATTCTAACTTTCACTCACCAACACAGAGACATCACCAGTAAAGTGGCTGCTCCTCGGCCTTGTGTGGCGCGTGTCATTCATTCTGCAATGTGCAGTTGTGCAAATAGGCCATTGCACTTGGGAAATTGAAAAAACTGCTCTGCGGTAGGAGAGTATCAGGAGCAAATAATCCACCTGGGATGTCAACAAGTAGAGGCCACTTTTGGAGAGAGGAGGGTAAAGCAAGCAGGGTTTTTACTGAGCCATTCACTGGACTATACCCCTTTCTACCAGTGAGGCAACTGTACTGGTGACCCCATCTTGGAGCTTTCATATTAGACACATTGACATTAAGAGTCACTAAATTAACTAAACCCTCATGTAACTTGTGAAATTCAATATTTGTATCATTAATGTCTATTATAACTTATGATATGTGATATTTGTGTCATGAATGTTGTGTTTAGTTTGTCTGAGGTTATTTTCCCTGTGTCCTTCTGGTCAGGTGTGCCAGCCTGAATAAATTAATTTGTCTTCAGGGGTTTGCTACTACAGCCCCCATGTCCTCATTGTGGGGAGAGGCAGCTTTCTGATTGGTTCCGGTGCATGAATGCATTAGCAGGACTCAACAGGGATTGTGTATCTGGTTTTTGTGTGTTAGCGAGAAACCAGCTTGCATAGTACATCCCCACAATGTCAGACTCATCACACACACACACACACACCCACACACACACACACAGCCATTCAGAAAATCCCTCACTGGGAATCTCTCAGCCATTTTTCTCCCTACATAATCTCTTATGTGAGATAAGTGCTCACTGTTAATTTGGTGAATGCAGCCCATTGCAGGAAACATCCCTTAGAGACTAAATCAGACATAAATTAAGTGTAGCAATGGCCGCTCAGCAGTGACTATCAGATATTGAGAATGGCAGGCCTCAGTGCTGGGGCTTTGATGTTTCCTAGTCTGTCTCTTTGATACACCAGCGTTGAGCTTTGTATGGAAAAGCAGCATGTGCTCTCAGTGAAGCCTAACCAGGCTAAATGCTGGGCCTGTGTGAAAGAGGGGGTAAGAGAGGGTGAACGTGCCTGTTTCTCATTAACAGCGAGATATGGTGAGCATCTAAAGCTTTGATCTTAAAAATTGGCAATTTACTGCTTGACAGTGTCTGAATGTGTGTGTGGACTGGATAAAGAGGGAGAGCTCAGAGTGTATGTCTTTCAAGCATTCTGCTTTCGCCTGCACACTGATAAAGTACTTACTCATTAGTCTGCTCTGTAAATATTCCCGCTCAGGCAAAACATGTCTTTCACTCGTTATCCTCCAAATTTGATTCTTCCACTGTTCTTTTTGTCAGGTTCACCAGTAAATAGCCTCATCTGTTTGAGTGCTTAAACAGATTGCAAATGACAGCAGTGGAAAAGTAAACTTACAGATTTAATGGGATATTCCGAATATTCAGAGTATTTTGTTGACATTTTCATAACATTTTCAGTTCATCTGGAGTAATAAGTTCATCACAAACACATAAATGAGCAAATTTCTATTTGGTCATAATCATTGAATAGAATGAAATTATTATCGCACCTATTTCACCTTATCGAAGAAGATTGACAATAGAATCAGTACATTGACCTGTAGGGTTGATATTCCATTTACATAGCTCATGTTAATAACACGTACATTGTACAAGTAGCCGATTGTGTGTCAAACATTGTGGTTCTCTAAAGCACCTCAACACAAATGGAACTGACCTAGCTCAGTGCACTGAGGTAGGACCTCCTTTGTGTTTCTTAGTGGAGCGGCCTCTCTCAACAAGATTATTCTTCACATTGTACGCATGCATGCACCTCATGATAAAGAACCATGGCTTATGAACCTTGGCTGGATAAAGGGAGGATTCTGCAACAGTGTGTTGGAGATCAAATTGCAGTGTGAATCACCAGTACAGCAGTGATTCAAGATGCCCTCTCCTTTTTCTGACAGTTTTGTTGTTAATAGGAGAAGGAGCCCCTCCCTCAGACAGGCTCTCTGACTGATTTGCAGCAGCCTCTGACTTGGATCCACCATCAAGAGCACGAGAGCTCTGTGGACTGAGCTACAACTACAGCAGTGTGGTTCAGGGGCTAAATAATGGTTAATATATCATAGTAAAATCCTTCAAATGATTAATTAACAGTATATATAAAGTAAATGTGAGAAGAGCTACAATCCATCGCAGCTTAAGTGACTCATTCTCCAGCCAGTCAGGGTAAATCCAAACCTCCTTGGTACAAGCTGGAACGCTACCTGCTCAGTGTAGAAGTAAACACATGGTTATCAAAGTCAGTCAATCATAGCAAATGAAAGGCCCAGATATATTTTGTCATGTTTTTAGGAAGGGCTAAATGCGGGTCAATACTGGACTTAGAGTCAACACACAGGAGAAAAGACTCTAGTGTAGTTGTATTTTGTAGTTGTGGCTATTTTACCTGCTGCGTGTCATATAGTGTTCTTCTACACCCGTATGGGAAATAAAGTCTGGTTCAACAATGATAATGTAATGAGACCTTAGGTTTGTGTGTCCTGTGTGATGGAAAATCACTCACACTATACAAGCAGACATACAAATACACAACCACTCCCTCTCTCATTCATATTTCTTCTCGGCCATCACGTTGTCTCTCTTTCTCCCACTCACACAAATCTCTATCTATCCATCTCCATTGTGTCTCCTTCCTCCTGTCGCTGTGACTGTAATTCCTCACAGAAATGATGTGGGGAAATTCCATTTCAAATCAGAATCACAAACAGTCAGAGATGGATGAAGAGGAAGATAGAGGGAGATGGGACATGGCAATTCATTACCTGACTATATGGTTATCTAAATGGGCTGGCAGCCAGACTGTCCCCTCATTTATAACAAATCCTTCAGATGCTTACAAAAATGCTTTGCTTACACAAACTGTGTGTGTGTGTGAGAGAGAGAGAGAAGTTGAGATCTACCATTGATTGGCAGCCAAAGGCACACACAGCTGATTGTGTAGATTGAAAATCAAGAGCCACAGACCTTCTAATAGCACACTTACAAACATTCTCTCTCTCTCTCTCTCTCTCTCTCTCTCTCTCTCTCTCTCTCTCTCTCTCTCAAACTTGCACACTGATTCACACTCTACCAGTTTCTTGGTTTTTTCATCGTCTCGATTCCACAATAACCCCAGGGAATATTGTCACTATGAACAGGTTTCCATTTTAATCTTTTCGATTCAATGTCCAATGTTCAGCCTTCTATACACACACACACACAAATGCAAAAAATAGCCTGAATTAATAATGACCTCACCTGTTTTTCTATTTTGAGGGCAGGTTTTATTTTGAGATTGGACCTCCTGTTGTGTGTGAGACCACTGCACCAATTTAAATGTCACAAAAGTGCAGAATTACATTGAGAACCTTTGGGCCGTCTTTTGTATGAACAAAATAAGCAATTATTCTAAAGTTATCCAATTTGGCAATTAGCTTTGATCCCTTTTAGTCCACTCAGCGAGAGTCTGATTCGATTGATAGCATTTTATGAATTGAATCAGCCAGTTTGAATTGGTTATTGTATTGTGGGGATTTAAACTAGTCTGGCCCTTTCCACCAACACCAAGACTCCTGCTTGTCTTTCAGAGCTCACTCAAACCCAGCACTTTTGCTCTGCACCCACATTGTCATTTAATTTTTCCAGTTTTGGAGAAAAAAACAAGCCTTTTTTGTATTGTGGGGGTCAGAAAGCCAGGCCAGGCAGCAGATGCAGACATCAAGAGGGGCCTTTGTGTTTCTAAATGAATGTATTTTGCAGTAACAGCTGTGATTGCCAGGGGCTTTGAGGAAGATGCAGCTAGTTATATTTGACAAGTCCCTATTGGTGCAGAAGATGTTTACCCTCTCTGTCCTGCTGGGATGTGATGGGCTGTAAAAATAGGGCTCCACTCTTGAAGAAAAATCAAATGATGACATATTGTACATAGTAAGAGATGCATGTGCATGTCTTTGTCTGGTATGCAATGATAGATGAAGACAGATCTAACCATTGGACAAGAAGAGTCTTTTATGACCACTGACTAAAAGTGTGCGTTTGTCATGCCTGATCAATTAAAGGTGACGGTTCATGAGATGGCCCCGCAGTGAGCTTTGACCCTCGTATTGATTCATTGATCTGGAAAGATCTGAAAATTTACAGATGTAGATGAGAGATGTGTTGGTGGAGCTGTGTCTGAGGTCAGAGGGGAAGTCTGTGCTAAGCACTGCTTCCTGTGGGCCGCTGATGAATTTGTTTGCCTTGTCACACATGAAACCAATGATACTGTCTTGCCCTCTGTCCTCCATCACTTACTTTTTCATCTGCCCTTGTATTTATTCTCAAGTGCATTTCTCAGCCTGCTCCATCTCCATCAATTTAATCCTTGTTCTTTTGCCTCATGTCACTACCAGGGTGGAAGCCATGCATCGCCGCCACACCACGGTGAGGGAGAAGGGGCGTCGCCAAGCAATACGAGGCCCGGCCTACATGTTCAATGAACGTGGCTCGCCCCTCACCGCGGAGGAAGAGCGTTTTCTAGAGGCTGCTGAATACGGAAACATTCCTGTGGTCCGCAAAATGCTGGAAGAATCCAAAACGCTTAACTTCAATTGTGTTGACTACATGGGCCAGAATGCTTTGCAGCTGGCAGTGGGCAACGAGCACCTAGAAGTGACCGAGCTGCTGTTAAAGAAGGACGGGCTGGCTAGGATCGGGGACGGCCTGCTTTTGGCCATCTCCAAGGGTTATGTTCGAATTGTCGAAGCCATTCTCGCCCACCCTGCTTTCGGTGGAGGTCTCCGGCTGGCTCTGAGCCCCCTGGAGCAGGAGATGCGTGATGATGACTTTTATGCTTACGACGAGGATGGGACTCGTTTTTCGCACGATGTCACCCCCGTCATCCTGGCTGCTCACTGCCAGGAGTACGAGATCGTCCACATCCTTCTGATGAAGGGGGCCCGCATAGAAAGGCCACATGACTACTTCTGTAAGTGCTCCGAATGTTTTGATAAACAGAAGCAGGACTCGTTCAGTCACTCGCGCTCCAGGATGAATGCTTACAAAGGCCTCGCCAGTGCAGCTTACCTGTCGCTCAGCAGTGAAGACCCTGTGCTGACTGCTCTCGAGCTCAGCAATGAACTGGCAAGACTGGCCAACATCGAGACCGAGTTCAAGGTGAGGGGGTCTCCGTGTCTTTCTGTACATGTTGGCAGATATTTAACTTTTTCTCTCTAAACTACACTACTCTCTGTTTAAAAGGAATAACCTTCCTTATGACACACACTCACGCACACAATACTTGTTTTAAATGTTGGTACGATAGCAGATTTAAATCATTTCATCACCTTCAATGTAATTGCAATTCTGGTATCATCACCTCTCATTGTATTCTTTATGGCTTTTTGTCTGAGTTTTATGCTGACTAGGGAAATAGAGAATGTCAATCCATCTTTGCCAACGTTCCAACTGATTGCTGCCAATAATTTAACTGAGTCACTAGACTCTCGTCTTGAATGGATCTCTCAGCATGCTTCCAGCTTTTTATTATTCTCCTGAAATACCATTTACCGAGGCAATCTTTCCTTGGGTTGTTGGGTGAAATAAAAATTGTGCATTGGGACACTTGATGGCAAATATGAGGTTTTTGTGCACTTCTTTGGAAAAAACGATTGCATACCATATACTGCAGCCGCTCAATCGAAACCCGCTTCCATCATAATGCCGGCTGTGAAAAAAACAACAAGATTGGGTGTTTGTGGGTTCCGTGTGATGATTAATTTTAGTTGCTCATGTGTGTAATAGTTATTGATTTAGTTGGAAGTGGCTGGATCTGAGGTCTTTGACAGCTTTGACGTATAATAGTTACAAACCCCAACACAAACAAACACACACACACACACACACACACACACACACACACACACACACACACACACACACACACACACACACACACACACACACACATACACACACACACACACAAACCAACATCTTTGTATCTGTGGCTAAAATTCCATATCTGCGGTTGAAAAATCGGAAATGAAATCTGGGTTCCACCTCAGTTGGCCTCATTGAGGATATATAGAGGATACTACACTCATATCACAATACGATTTTGCTGAAATTCCCTCAACAATAAAATAGTAAATAATCAACCATATTAGATAAGGGAGGGACAATTGAACTATGAAAGATAAGTCGATAACACAGACTTACTGTGCTAAATAAATTAAATATTTTAGTCATTCAGTTTTTCTTTGTCATGTATTTTGGGAAGCACCTTTTAACCATGTTTAGATAAGTGCTATACAAATAAAGTTATTATTATTAATTCAAACAGTGAACATGGACCTTATTTTTTGATAAAGGTCAACACCACAACATTTGTCTTTAACTGTTCCCACTGCTTTGTTTCTGTTTGTGGCAATGATTATATGGACATCCCTTGTTCTTATATCCAAAAGAAAGACTACAAATTTTAATAATAATAATGTCTAAAAATGTTAAATTAGTCATCTATAGTCTATAGTTTTCTTTCACAATTGTCCTTCTCTCAACAGTTTTTATGTTTCATTTACTGATCAGTGTAAATTGCATACAAGGACAATGATTTCATTTTAATGAATATTTATAGAAAATTAGCGGGTTTCTTTGTCATTGCATACTATTCTGTTTATAGTTCAGATCATTACAGTAGAAAGTATAATCATGTAATTGAACCAGTAAGAAACAATGGTCTGATAACATTACAATATCCGCCTCTTCGCTCATTTCCCCCCTTTGTCTTCCCACGTGTTGCTGCATTGTTTTTCCTAATCCTCTATTTGTTTCTATCTGTCCTTTCCTCCCTCTTTCTGCCACCTTTGTGTTCGTCATTCAGCTTTTCTGCTTGTCATTCCGTTCCCTGTCTCCAGACAAGTTAATGAGAAGGGCTCACCTGAGGGACCAGAGTTGTGTTGGAGCTCATCTGTCTCATTACCGTGTCATTATCACCCCTCTGTCTCCCTATCCCTCTCCGCGTCATCCTCTCATTACGCTTAAACCTCAAATATTGTTAAAACAGTGTTATAATAGCCTCAGACTGTTCTATTTCATGTCAGAAAATCTAATCTGGGGAATGAAAGTCAGGGCATGGGTGGAGGCTTCCTGTCACTGAGAATGTATGTGGCATCTAAACAAATCCAACAATACTTGCAAGGCAATTAATGAAACCTTTCTGACACTGAAGCTTTTCAAAAGCATAAAAATGATATGCAGTCTTCAGCAGTAACGCCAATAAGAGCATATTTTAAATATGCAACAAGTATCAGTGCACATTTCAAACACAGATATCCAAATCTTGTCCCATAATCCTCAGTACAATTATTACCATTGTTTTCATGATATTTTTGGGGCCAAGATTCCTGATGTAGTTAGACCATCTAATTAAAGACTGTGGGTGCCCGTGTCTGTTTGATCATATCAGTATTTGATCAGTTCTGCAGGTCTCTAATAATATTAGTTTACAGTTGTTTTCCTGGAAATAATACTTCAGCATTTTGGGAAATTCACTTATTATCACCTGTACTTTCTGAGCATTAGAGGGCTGATACCTCTTTAACCTCTGTACAGTAAGCTTACCGCTGTAGTCAGCAGCATACGAGCTTATCTCGATTGGAAACAGCTATGGGAAACAAGGAGCCAACGTCTACCTTCTAAAGTTCACAAATTAATATGATAATCTTTGTAAAAACCTGGTTTTAAAAATGACAGTTTTGGGGCTTTAAGCAGGATTATATGCTCAACTATTTCTTGGCAGGTGACAGTAACTCCCTGTTCCTCTCTCGTTGTCACTCCATAGCTTGCCAGGTAACCAGGGGAGGCTTCTGGCTGTGGCGTCATATACACAACCCGACATGAGAGTGATATAGATCTGCTCGTGCAAGAGAGCAAATAAGCGTACTTCCCCCAAAGTTGAACTATTTCTTTAATGCCACTTATAATTTCAGGAAACCTAAGCCCATATAAAATGACTAAAAGAAGTCTGAGCATTGAGTAAGATGGTTCAGACACTGTGTAGCTGACATGTGTGCGCTACCCTTTTAGATTCAAGAAGCTAATTATTACAATAGTGACGCGAATGTTCCCATATGGCTTTGGTTTACTGAATTAAACAGCTGCCACTACTCAAAAATTTCCAAGCACAACAATGGATGCTAGACACGCAGTCACACAGATGAACCTGTGGTCATTGTTATAGATTTCTCCCCTCTTCATTATGTGGCTTTACCCGTCAACAGAATCCAATCGGGTGGAGGTGATGAAAACCATAATTGTGAAAGTCAACAAGGGCTGTGTTGTGCTGGAGCCAGCGCCTGGCCTGGAGCATGTAAAATAGAACATCAATCAAAAACAGACAACTATTTTATTCACATATAATTTACAAAGCAGCAGACCTGGCCCAGGCCTCTGTGGCAACCCATATCTGATTGCTTGACCATCAACAACAACAGTCTGAATTCTCCCTCTAAGGTGAAACCACTTAAGAATGGTTCCATTATATGGACCGATTGAATGTAGTTTGTGGATTTCGATTTTACCATCATTGGTATCGCACAGTTTCGAGAGGTCGATTAAGAGCGAAGACAATGGCATCAGGGATTGAAACTGCAGCTGTGGCTCAACTGAAAACCAAACTGCAGTGTGTGAAAGTTGATAAGGGGGTGGAGATAAAGGCTGTATAAACCCATGATTTGTAAGATTTTTGCCAAACAAGTTTAGATAAAAGTTGAGATAAAAGACACCACCCCTTTTTGTATGCTGTAAAGGTTGAGCTATATATGTAGACAGATTTATTGGTCTTAATGTCTCCAGTGCCAAAGCAGGACCAGTAGGAGATAATATATTATCAATGACAGATGTTGACAACTCGTTTAGTTTTAAATCCAGAAGATTGAATTCCTTTTGGTGATGATTTTAGATTGGGTGTCTGACACAGATGACATGACAGTGCTTATTAATATCAAGGGCAGGAGCTCCAGAGGCTGTTATTATGATATCAATTCGTCATTTTAATCTGGGGACTTGGGGAAGATTTTTTGGTCTGGTGGGTTTGTCTACAAGTTCAGAATAGATTAGGCTCGTCAGAGCTGTCAGACTGCCTGTCCAGATCCCCCATCTTTATTCTGATTAACATGATTATTATGTTGGAGTGCTGCTAGTGCTGCATAATGGATGTTTATGAGGGGACGGCTAAACGTACATGAAACCGCCCCTACCGGCCCAACATTCATTTCAAAACATCTTACCACTGAAGACAGCCCATCAGTCTCTCTTAAGAGCCTCTGGACACATACGTGCTCACCCTCCACATACCCTTGGGAAAGAGAGAAAGTAAAGCAAAGGAGGGTGTCCTTTAATTTCTTTAATCACATTTTTTTAATCTAATTTTTTTCACTCTTCTTAAGCTTATTTTATTAAATTTAGTTGATCTAATACTCATCGCTAAGGTATAGGCACGAAGAGATAGTGAAAAAGAGCTGAACGGGTGGTGGTGGATGTCCACTGAAGTGCTGTATAAATTATCTCTTTCTCCTTCTTCTTCTTCTCATCCCTCCTTACATTCCTCCCCCTCTCCCCCTGCCTTATTTAAGACTTGGCTCGTGTCCCCTTCAGTCCACTCATCTGAAACATTTCTCACTCTGCTTCACATCGCTGTCGCCATTTTCCCTCTCACCGTATTGTTCCCTTTTACTTCATCTCAGCGCCGGAGGTGAAAACCTCATACATTGAGTTATGATTGGATTTTCCCATATGCTGTAAGGGAGTGGTTTCTGCCTGCATGTGTTCCTGATGTTAGTATATGCAAATATCATTGATTAGGAAAGCTCTCTTGCACCTGTTCTACCCAGAGGCCCTGTCTTCCAACGTTTCCAAGATTGTAATTGATTTCTTTCAAACAGCAGCCAAAAGGTAAAACACTAAAAATGACCCTCTTCCCTTCATCAACCCAAAGGGGCATTAGGTGCATGCCACCCTCGTTTTATGCCCATGTTTTGCTTTGTAATTTTCAGATAATGATGGGCCTTTTGACTCAACTCATCCAACGTGCGGTTTTGTGCAAGAGTTTTTTTTAATGTTAGAAATCAACGCCTGATGGGCCTGATTTTAAAATGTTAAGACGTAAAATGCAGTGCCGAGACGCACCATCACAAAGCTGATGCTCCCAATTCATATTCAAGTCACTATCCAAGGTCTGGAGGATAGTAGATTTTTTTCCTGGTCAGTGGAAGCATCACAGACTCTACACACATACTATATCATAACTGCGTCAAGCGGAACATATGTTCCAAGACAACTGTAAGTCTCACAGAGTGTAAATGATAAAGTTTTGGCTGTTGTTTTTGGTGAACAACACATTGTAATGGTATGTTTAAACCCAGTACGAACACGGCGATGAATGCGTTATGAGAATCATTCCTTAGGGACACTAAACCTTCCAGAAGCCGCCGTCTGCTTCCCCACTCGAACCAACTGTTGAGGAGGAACACATCAGGGAAGAAGAGCGAGGGGAAGTGGTGTTGGGAGGAGAGAAGGTTGGAAGATGAATGGATTTGGGGGTTGAAACCACAACACTTTGTATGGGAGCAGGAGGAGAAAAGGGTTGAGAGGCCTGATGGGAATTGTGCGTTGCAGTAAGGTTAATAAAATTATATTCAACATTGGATCCAGTTGTAAAAGCTCGATTCAATTTTTGCATTTGCCGTTGGGTCAATAGGACACATAATGTAGAAAGAACCCATTTAAACACAATATCTTTTCTGGCTTGTGCCCAGAAGTCGTGATGTTGTAGAGACAAGTAAAACATGTTTGGACTTCGGGGGCTGAGGTGTATTTATTTGTAGTTCTCTAAAAATCCAATTTACTTCATAATCTGTGGAGTGCAGCTGCAGCATTAGCTCCACTGCACTAAGACAATCAAGTTTTATGTTTCAATAATGTTTCATTTCAGTTGATAATAAACTGAGGGAACAATCCACTCGCTGGCTCACAGGAAGATAATAGAATTAAAATAGAAAGCTGCAAACTCTTCGCCCTGATGTGTCAGAAACTTACAAACAACAGCATTTCATTTTTGATAATTTTGACATTTGTTCGAAGTGTAAATGTTAGTTGCTACATTTAACCAAAGAAGGCTGTTTGCCACCATGTTTTTCAGTTGAAATAAATTCAGAAGTGTTATGAGCAATTGAGCATCCAGCTTTTTAGAGTTCTGAAAATGTTTGCAGAATAAATTGCAAATCAGTTTTTCCATCCACTGTTACGCAAATATTGTTTGCCAGTATCCCCACTATTTCCCTGTTAAATCCAAGGTGTTCCTTTGTTGCTTCCCATAGGAAGAAAATTATGTACATTGAATGAATGCTCAAGCTTTCTGTGTTTCGTTAATTTTCTTAAACAACTTTTAGATTTTTGAACTTCTTTGTCTCTTTGGAGCAACGCTTACTGTATATTGTGGACTGATCTACCCCTCTGAGAGGACTCTTAATCCTTGATTTATTTTGATATCACTCGTGTTGCTTCGTGTCTTTGTGTAGTTTTCCCGCTGTGTGATTGTCTGCCCCTTCTGATGCGCCTCATCCGTGTCCAATTATCGCTGCCTCCCCTGTGCATTTACTCTTTGTGCTCCCAGTCCTCTCTGTCAGTAAAGCTCTCTGTTGTTACTTCTCCTCTGATCCATCTTGTTGTGTTACTCTCTGCATCTGTCTGAGTGCCTGCAGCTGGATCACCTGTAAGAGTAGTTTAACTTTTAAAATGATTGCACTAACCTTTTCTTGTCTTATATCTCCATTTTGGGTCTTGAAAACCATAGCTTAAGCTATTACCTTACAATTTTTTTTAGGGGGGGGATTAGAAAGTAGTCAAATGGACACACACTTCTAAGTAGTTTGTGTTGCCCGTCAAAACGTTGTATCGATCATCTAATTCTATCGAGGAAAAGCTATTTCGCGATAATTACTTTCATCGTTTTATAGCCCAACCTTATCTCAATGGTGTGTCAGTTATTCAATAAAGTCCAAGTTTAGACAGGTGAGCTCCAACGCTGCAGCATCAAACCTTTACTCGTAATGATAAAATGATTCTTACACAAAAGGTAACAGATGACATTTTACAAGTCAGACAGGAGTCAGGTCTGAACAGACAGCTTGATGTGAGCCCATCTGAATCTTTTAGGAAGACCTTCAAAACAAGAGGGGGATGATGTTGGATTGTCTGTATCAGCCGACAAGAAGTTGATGTGTAAAGTGTCTTTTAACTCAAGCTTATTTTCTTCCTGCAGAATGACTACCGTAAGTTGTCCATGCAATGTAAGGACTTTGTGGTGGGTGTGCTGGACCTTTGTCGGAACACAGAGGAAGTGGAGGCCATTCTGAACGGTGACGTAGAAAACTGCCCCCCAAGGCCCAACAACCGACCCTGCCTCAGTCGTATCAAACTGTCCATCAAGTACGAAGTCAAAAAGGTAAGATGGCAAAACAAGAGTTTATATTTCAGTTGAAGTTTATGTGAAAATGAACTAAAATCTGAACTGTGTCATGTCTAAGTCCAGTTTCCTCGGCAATGACAAGAATCTGTCTTAAACTCAACATTAAACAGGTTTTCTGAACAGTTATGAATTGCAAGAAGCAATAAGGAAGAATCACAGGCAGAGATATTGTAACATTTAGTCTCTAACAAGCTCTAATAACTCTCGTCCTACATTTCCCACAAATGCATGCTGATAACATGTGTTGGAATACACTCCCTGCCTGAAAAATGCCAGAGATATCCAAGCTCAGCACTATTATAATGCAGGATGAACAGATGCTCATAGGTTTTGAATATGCACTCACCGACTACTAAAATCGAATATGAGAATTTGTCAGAGGAGCCACATATCCACCCCCTTGCCAAGAGTCGTTTAGTCTTTTTATTTTATGCATCCTTCGTTTATCCAGGAAGGTCCTTCTGAGATATAATATCTCTTGATCAATATAATCCTTCATCCATACCAGCTTGCTGACATCTCTGTGAAGGAAGATAAACTTAAACAAATCAAATCACATTTCAAAGAATTCATATCAAGATGCTGTTATATTTGGGTTGGTTGCAGATGTTCATAATCATTAACTGCAATGGGCGTTTGTTTTTAAATGCTGGATTTAAATCCCCCCTCAAATGTAAACCAGGTGCACAATATGCCCCATAATTTAATATTTTCTTTTACACAGATTAACACAGAGGAATATCAAAACAGTTTTACTGCAGTGTTTTACCTCTAAATTTGTGTTTGTTAGTGTGTAAGTGAGTGAAGGAGTGTCTATGAGCCATTTTGTGCATATATGCATGTACAGTACATGTGTATCTTTGTGTGCGTGTGGCCTCAGAGGGTCCTGTGTAAACAACAAACTGGCCTCTGTGTCAGAGAGTTAATCCCTGCTGAGCAGAGGTGTTCTTACTAAATGTCAAACCAAATCCCTTTCCCCCATTTCACCCTGCCATTACTCCCCCCCCCCCCCCCCCCTACACACACACACACACACACATACACACATACACACACTCCTGTTTGACCTTCATATGCTGTATGTTTTCTCAAATCCAATATGTAAGTGTGCTGTTATGTTTTGTGTGTGTGTGTGTGTGTGTGTGCGCGTGTCCGTGCATGTCCGTGCGTGTCCGTGCGTGCGTTACTGGGTGTGTCTATGTGTGTCTGTGTATGTTGGGCAGTACACAGCCTGTTTGAGCTGTGTTTATATCCTGTACAGAAAAGCATGACCAATACTCTATTGGAGCTAATTACAGAGGAAGGGGGGGGGGGGGGGGGGGGGCTGGATGCAGGCAGGGTTCGTGTGTCATGGGTCTTTGGGTTGATGGACTGTTCAATGGACACCAGTGGGAAACTCGATTACGTGTGTGGTAGGGCTGTGTACATGGTGTAATTCAGAAATTACTGCTATCTGAGGCTGATTGCTGAAAAGGTGTGAAAGAGTGATGGGGGGGAGACAAATAGGCTAACAAAAAAAAAGGGGGAGCAGGTCTGACCAGAATTAACCTGTCCGTCCGATCTGAGATGCGACCGATAAACAATACACAAACACGGTTTGATTGTGACACGAGTTTACCCCCCCCCCCCCCCGCTGAGCATTGATTACCCTGCCGTCCACATCCTTCCTCCAGCAGGAACAACAACATTCATCCTCTCCTGTCTCACCACAGAGACAGTGCTGCTCTCATTTATCATGTCCTCTCATGGAGAAATATCATCAACAGACGCTGGAACACCGGGCAAGGCCTTCTCCAGCGAACGTGCTTCATCTGTGAACACTCATTGGCTCTTATCTGTTAAATTTATCTGCCATTTCTTTCTTTCTGAAGCCAAGTTGCAGCTGTTGTGAATATGTTGTGGATAAAGCAGTTTGAGTGTGATGAGTGCACAATCGATTTGCTCCAAATAGAAAAGCAGCCAACACATTCAGATACTTGGAAATACTTTGGTTATTTACATTAAGAGGAGAAAAACATGCTCTCTTCATGTATACAGTATAATTTCATTGGTGCCCAGTGCAGCATGCACACGTTATAGATGCTCAGTGGTGTTATACTTAAATCTGTCGGTGTAGACATAATGAATGTGGGACATATTGAGTGGAACAATGGAAAAAGGACTAAGAACCAAAAGAAATTTGCAAAATACACAACACGAGCAGGGATGACCATAGTTTCTCAGAGAAAAGAAAAAGTTGATTCTGCTGCTGCTGACTCAGCTGGACAAGCTTTGGCTTAATGACCAACTTGCAGTTATAACTATAACTATCACAACAACTTCCACTCATGGCAAGGGTGGAGGAGGCATTTAATGGTAAATATTTGTCCATCTAATTTCAGAGGAGATCAATGTTTGGATTCATGAGCATTATTAGCTAAGCTAAGCACTTGTTTCCACTTCACTTCTTCTCTGAAATGACCTGAAGTCTTAATTCACTGAAGAGGCCTTTTCACCTAATTAGATGGACACTGAACCAGTGCCATGCAAATCAGACATCTCCTGAAGATCCATGCACTTGCGACATTGAAAAGATTTAAACTATAAATACTGTTTCAGATTCATCACCATCTCCACCAATTTTCATTCTTCATCACAATAACCATTCATAGATATTACCAGTAACAGAGAGGAAGTTAAAATGCCAACGTTGTTTAAGATGAGTAAATATGGTTACAATTCAGCCACAACTTGTTAGAGACATGTTCCTTCTCGCTCTACCCAAATCTACTGCATGCCCATGAGCCAGTGGAGTGGAGAGAGATTTAGCATGGTGGAGGACTTAATTGAATCATGTAAATGAGCCATATTCAATCTATTTATCTATTCTCGGCACATTTTTCCTTATTCAAAGACAAGTTTCAGGCTAGACAAATATGGCAATTTATTGAATCTAATATAACGTAGAATAGAACAGAAAGCCTTTATTGTAATTGTATTATGATACAAAGAAATTTGTACTGCCCCTCCAATTGGTGCATAGGGAACAAGAAATGCTTCATGTTAGAAGGATAAAAGACATAAAGATAAATACTATTTTATTATAACATAAAACATCTTATAAAAAACCTTTCACATAATAATGTGATACTGATATTTTGTTTCCATTATCTGGTGTGGTGGTAATATGCTTCTGCAGAAGAACCACCTGAATGTTTCATGAAGTTAGAATGAGAATCTCCTCTCTTGTTTTTCTGTTCTTTTCTCTCACGTTTCCTCTTCTGTCTCCTCTCCCTTTATTCTCTCTGTGTCCATAACTCTCTCTTTCTCTCTCTAGTTCGTTGCCCATCCCAACTGCCAGCAGCAGCTCATGACTATCTGGTATGAGAACCTGCCTGGTCTGAGGCAGCAGTCCGTGGGGGTGAAGTGCTGGACAGTGCTGGGGGTCACCGTAGGTTTGCCCTTCCTGGCCATTGCCTACTGGATCATGCCATGCAGCAAGGTATGAACACATAATGTATTTTACTCTCCAGTTCTTTTTCCGATCCTCTCCACTAATCCAACTCTGAGTTAGTACACACAGGATTGTTTTATGCTGTTTTTGTCATTTCTCTTTTTGTTTTGTTATACTCAGCTGTGGCAACAATGCTGGAAGTCTATAGTCCTGTAGCAGACCGTGGCAGCTTAAAGGCACATTACACTCCATGAACATTGATTGATGGATGAAACAAATGTAGAGACTCCATACAGAGACCCTATACAAATCAAATTGAAGTTCAAATAAACTTTGACTGTGAGTGATACAGTTGTATCAGCTCCACAGACTGCTGCCGCACACTCTTTCTCAAAAACAAATCATTAAAGCCATTTGGTGAATATGTGACAAAATTAAATTGCAATCCATCCACTAGTGGACAGGAAACAGAAATGATAAGTGTAGCTAAAAACCTCACAGAACCCTGTTTGATCGCAATTTGATTATAGGGCCCCCTAGGCAATTTATCAGGTTTAGTTAATACTCCATCAAGCAAATTATAATCTGTAAAATGACACAATACAGCAGAGCTGAGCAAGCGCTTATGCCAAACTGCTCGTCATAACCCTCTACCTTTTCATCAACTGCAGTGTGTATGAGTGTGAGTGTGTCTGTGTGTTAAGATTCATAAACAAGGTTGAGGGCTTTTGAGTGTTAGGTATGATTAATGAATTAGTCATTTTGTGTGAGAGGATGTGGAGCAGTGACACTGAACGTCTCCACCAGCCAGATGTGGATTTAATCACGAGACATGAGCTGCTTCAGATCTCGCCGTGTCAGGAAAACACCTGTTCATGTTAATGAGTAAGTGTGTGAGTGTGTGTGTGTGTGTGCGCGTGCGTGTGTGTGTGTGTGTTTGTACGTGTATGCACATGTGTGATTTCATTTGATTATGAATCCTCTAGCTGATGAGCCTGCTTGTCACAGTCTGCCAATTTCTGATGCAGCTGCAAGAACAGGGGAAAAAAGGTCACACTGTCGAGATATAATAAAAAAGCCCGGAAAGCGCCATGCAACTGTGTATTATTACCATTGTTGTTGTCATTATTATGCAGTACATGATTTTAAAAGGCCAGGTAAAAAGTGAACATAGACATTTGAGATGAGGAAAGGACAGGATAGAAAGGAAAACCAAAAACAACTTAAGCAAATTAATAACTGAGAAACTAGATGAATGTTTATGCAGTGTTGATGATGATGTGATGGCAATTCAACTGAGACAAAAAGGTATATTAAACGGATTTGATAATGAAATAGATAAAGTCGGAGCGAAAGAGAAAAATACATCAAGACAAAGGCTGCAGCCAGGAAGCTTTGATGTGATGAGTGCTCTCGTATACACCCGGTTTTAATCAGGCAATTTTGTTCTGCTCATCTCATCAAATGCTCATGTCTTACAGCTCATAACGTTCACTACAACACACCATTATCACAACCACACAGCATATTACATTTCATATCAGCTGGGGAGAGGCGAAGAAGATGTCGATATTTTTGTTGCTCGAAGATAAGTGGCGAGTTACTGGAGGCAGACAGAGAGAGCGTGGATATACTTTCTTTGGAAATCTCTCAAGATAAAAGAAAAACCCCACGAGAGATGTAAATATTGATGTAGATGGTTTCTCTCTCTGATTGATTGGTAAGGGTGAATCATGGTGTGTTATGTGTGTGTGTGGGGGGGGGGGGATATGCTTATGAGAATGCTGCAGCTTTACATGAGTGACAGGAAGGAGATGAAACAAGGAGTAAGAGAAAACACGCCTGGGAGTGGATGTCCGGTTTCCCCTTCTCCTCCTGCTCCTGGAACGAGCACCATGCTTTTTGTTAAGGAACAGTGTCTTAGTATTTGAATACATTTACACAGCAAAGCAAACAGATTTCCAAGACAAATCTACTTGTTGCAGTGTATTATTGATGATATAATTAGTTGGTCAGTATTTGTTACTAGTAGTTAATCAAAACCATTCCCTTATATTGCAGAATAATTGGCAATTGCTCATGTACTAAATACTGAATTTAATATACAAGTCCTGTTAATCTGTTTCCTTTGTTTGATGACACTGTGTAAGGTCCCTGGCCACCAGTAACTTTATTGAGTGAGTGGGAGACGTGCTGTTCATTCCTCAACAGAGATTAACTGCAAGACGTGAGGAAGAATGACTTATGAACTATCAAGCACATTGGGGAGGCATCTGATGTCAGATGGTATTGATGCTGATACTCACAGTTTTAGTCTTCCAGGTTTGTGCGAGTCAGTCGTGCGTCTTTGCAAAAGTCAGTTTTGAAAGAAATGTGCACAGCAGAAAATAGGTCCAACCAGAGATGCACGTCAATACAGGTTTCCTCAGAATAAGAAAATCCTCAGGACGTACATACACTTTGTAAGACTCGATTAGAGAGAGGTTGTAATACGAGCATTTGACCTTGATATTGCTTGGCAGCTCAAAGATTCCACATTAAAGGGATTATAATATATACAGCTCTCTTAGTTTGCCCTTCATGTCCTCAAACCTCTTGCTAAATGCCTCAAGGAGCTTTACAAAGTCACAAGCATAATATACAGACGTCAGAGCAGGCTTTTATTCTTGCAGAGGTGCGAAATGCTTAATGTTTCTCCCTTCTGGTTGCACTTGGTACAGCTTTAATTTAGTTTGAGATGATTTCATGTTTGAAAGCAGAGAGCTGAGAAGCTGGTTGGGACATTGAGCTTGAGTTGTTGTAATATATTTAAGCTTTAGCGAACGTGTGCAGAGAACGTCTTGTTTTAAGATAAAACAGCATATATCTATATCATTTAGATCAAGACTGAGATGACTCATGTATTTTTGACAATTGCCAACTTTAGCAGTTCAGATTTGTTTATGACCAAAACAACTTACTTAGACAGATCCCAGCCTTCTTTGGTCACGCCATGCAAGGTTTGCAAATACACCAATTCCACTGACAAAACGGTCGGATGGTATTTTTATGTCTCTTGTATCATAACAAGCCAAAGAGCGAAAGTGGTTGCCCCTCGGTGGTTTTTCCAATATCTTTTGTCACATGAGTGCTCCACTCTGTGACAGTTCTTTGACACAAACAGAATCTTTTTGACAGTTTTACCAGTTCCAGCAGCTCCACGGAAGCAGTGAGGCTCCTTCACAAATCTTCCTTCAAAAATGTGGTTTCAGCTTCTCGGCTATTAGCTCTCTCAACACGAAGCTTGTCCGCATGGCATTGTCTCTGCCAGAAAGCAGTCTTGTGAAAGCTGCTCCACACTCCAGCGAAGGGTGTTATCTCTCCGAGCATTTGTCTTTACAACTCATCCAGTTTAGCAGCATGTTTCCAGCTGTAATGAAGCTTGAGATTTGCCCTTTCCCCCCTGCAAACCAGGCGCACTGCCTTTTCTTTATTGTTTTTCCTTTCTACTTTTCTTTTCTTGACAGTCACTGTACTTGTCGGTGATGATATGTAACAGCTACGTGTGAGTTTCGTTCATGCTGCGACCCGACAGACATATTAGTTGACCATTTTCTCTAATCCTCGAAGAAAGTTAATTACTGTCGTGATTCTTTTCTTTGTAATTCTATTTTGCTTTGTCTTGGGCCATATACAGGCAAAAGGTCGGAGCCCCTGTGTAGAGGCTATTTATTTATGGTAATTACACCAGCTATCACATCATTTTGACAATGATAGGCTGACATTTATGCATTTTTACACACGGCTCCCTACGCTAATGATTTTCTCTTTAATTACTTTACTGCAGTCTGTCATCCATTTAATTAGCTCTAAGCTCTCTTTGCATGCAAGCTCTCACAAGCCCTGGTTGTGGGGCTTAAATTATTTCATTATTCACACCCAAGATGTCCTTTGGCTCCTCCCTTGCATCGCTTTCCTTTGTTATTTGTTGTTTTTTCCCCCGCTTGTCTCTTGGGACATTCACACCCAGGACACAACGAGAAATTCCAAGAAAGTGCAATCGATACCCACAGGACATGCTCACAATCAATTTAACCTTTGTCACCAAGGTCGCAAAATTTGAATCACCTACAAAATAGGGAAAGAGAATGCTGACATTTAGATAATCAATAATGGTAAATGATATAGAGAGAGAATGAAGTAACACATCAGAACAATGACAACCCCCATAATGTGTTGTCATTTCAGCTTCATTTCTACATTGTCACACAGATACTTTTATTATTCAGAGCATATGTCCATCTCCACTAAGTGTATGTCAGCTTGGATTCTTCCAGGTGAAAATATGTTAGAGGATAACACAGGACAGAGCAGCTCCAGTCTTGCCTTCTGGGATTTCAATTTCACACCAAACCTCTTTCCTTTAGCCTTCATGCACCCTGCTGCCAGCGGCCACCATTTCAAAGGAGTCGAGAGGATCAGCTCTTGTCACCATGAAGCGTATACAAAAACGAAACCCATAGGATTAGCTGTCTTCACGTTTGGTAGGCCTGATCTAGGTTGACCATCTCATTTAGTCTGCGAGGTGAAATGGATCGGCTTTATCGGTGAAGCAGCTCGGAGAGCCGTCCCAGTGGCAGGAGGAGGATGAGAAATGGTTTGTGCAGGGTTGAGATTTACCAGACAACCTCTTCCCACATGGTTTGGTAGTGACTGGCATTGGAGCAGCTATTGAACCTCATGTGTTACTCTGCATGCAGAGAGTAGAGATATCCTGTGGGTAGCCAATATTGAACGCAGCAGGTCTAGAGAGTAGCGAATGGTGGGATCTCAGATATCTGTATGGGGTTGGAAGTGTCTCCTTGTCTGCCTGTTTGTGAGTCTGTGCGTGTGAGTCTCTGTGTGTGTGTGTGTGTGTGTGTGTATCTTGCCATGTTTTTGTGCAATAATGAAAGGGTCCCTGGGTGGTGGCATGTTTAACGCTCCTTACATTCTCCACATATGGTGCATTTGCACAAACTCTTGCTGGTTTGGCACCCTGTTACTGTGGCACTGTGTTTCTGTGAGAGGGACTGGTGATTAAGCAGATCCACGGAACAGATGCTGTTCTCAAGCTAAGATGGTTGTGTAGTGGTGCTTTTCAAATTTTGATCTCTGAGGACCAAACGCTCAGGAACTATAAACTGTTTAGTTTGGCAGCGGCTCCTCACTTTTTTTAAACTGTTCAAAAAACATGTCAAACATGCTTGTTCAGTACGACTTCCTGTTTGTTGGCAAACACACATCAACACAACTGCCTAACAGATTTAACTGTAATGTGTTCATTATCCTATCCTTTATACCACTGCAGTGACAAGGCCGCTTGGGCATCTCCTTCAATCTATTCTACTCATGATGGTATTATTTCCCTCCCAGATCGGACAGATCCTGCGAAGCCCCTTCATGAAGTTTGTGGCTCACGCCGTCTCTTTCACCATCTTCCTGGGTCTGCTGGTCGTCAACGCCTCCGACCGCTTTGAGGGCGTCAAGAACCTGCCCAACGAGACCATCACAGACCACCCGCGGCAGGTGTTCAGGGTCAAGACCACCCAGTTCTCCTGGACAGAGATGTTGATCATGAAATGGGTGTTGGGTGAGTTGCCTTCTCTATTATACTTTACACAAAGTGCCCACAAAGCGCCCACACACACACATTTACACACACACACACACACACACACACGGTGTGTTCGTTTGAAATTCTGCACAGTTGCAGCCAATTAAAATGCAATAGATGTAAGATAGTCACGGTCAAGGCAGATTCACCATCATGATAAGAAATATCCTTGACATGACATGTAAGAGAGTCAGGGCAAAATATTTCCTGGTGGATTTCCTGTTTAAAATCAATTTTTTTTTTTTTTTTTCAATCAGTATGATGTACTTCATCAAGATGTTAGGATAGTAGAGCACAAACATCCACCATGGCCCAGCAGTATCCATAAATCCACAAGCCCTGTAGCTAAGGCAAGAAAGCAATGCAAGTTATGAGATCATAATCTCCATTATGAGGGGAAAAAGCCCTATATCACAATGTTAAAGATTTCAAGATCTGCCGCAAAATTTAATCGGTACTGTCTTTTCTAATATCCCATCTTTCCACCAAGTTCGGGGGGAATCTGAGTAGTGCGTTTTGCATAATTCTGCTGACAAACAAACAAACATATAAACAAACTACAATTGTACTTAGCAGAGTCAAGGCTGCACCAAATTTAACACACTCACAGAAATCACTTCCCTTAATGGGGCTGAGTTTTCCATCAAGATCCATTTATAAAACCTGTGAAAATGTTAAAGAAGATGATAAAACAATTCCTGGATCGGCCAGCTCAAACCGATCTGCACCACAATTGACTGAGTTCTTCCCTGACATATACCGGATCCTTTCACCGTGTTTCATGGAAATCCATCTTGTTGTTTTTAAACTTGCTTAAAAAGAAACAAACATGTCCTTTGCAGTTTTTCTACAATTCCTCATAAATCAGCCAAGTTCCTGGAAAGTTCAGTGAACTCCTGACGTGATGCAGAATTATATATGAATTCAGCATTGTATCAACCAAGTGGATGAAAGCCAAAGGGGATGGCAATACAACCGCGCATTCTCTTTTATCTTGCAAGGATCCAACAGAAGTTTGGTATCAGCATGGGCCAGATTTGTTGAAGCAGTAGCCATGCTGATTCCAAACGGTCAGCTGGAGGTTGCGCTGAGGAGCTGTTTGAGGGAGGGATGGAGAGAAAGAGAAATGGGAGAACAATGGGGTCTGTTGAGGGAGGCAGATGAACGTAAAAGGAGGAGTAGATCGATGTGTGGCTTACGATGAGGCAGGCATGAAAAATAAAGATTAGAAAGACGAAGACAAACTGGAAGATAAAGAGTCCATGGAAATGTCTGTCAGATCTCGGCTGCTTCTTAACTAGTGATTGTGTTATTTCCATCTAGAAACTCATACCCCCAAATATAACCTGACGTGTGTGCCTTTGTAAAACTAGGTTCACATATGGTTTTTCAACATATTGTATAATGACGCCATTCTGTGGTCAGCAGGTGCTCTTGTGTGTTTGTGTGAGTCCGGGTGTGTGCAGTGCACAAACCAGGGTAATTGTAATTCCTGCAGCATGCTTTGAAGGCTCAGTAATTGTTATAAAGATGATACTGATCAGGAAGCCTTTTCAGTGACGTTCATCTTGTTTTGGCTCCAAATTGAGAATGAGTGGTTGCGTAGGAGGAAAATAAGGCAAGTGTGTGTGTGTGTGGAGGGGGGGGGGGGGTAGGACTTTTGGGGACTGCACACTTACCAGCCAACTGATAAATCAGAAGGGTTCTACTGTGAACGTTAGAGTTTCCATGTCTATGCATTTATCAGTTCATTTAGGTTTGTAGGACTGCCTCTGAACGTCTCTCTGTCCTTGTGTAGTTGTACTTATCTTCTGCATTGCCTGTCTTTCCACAGTGTATTCATACGTTAATATATGCGTATGTGTATCCTTTCTCAGGTATGATCTGGTCGGAGTGTAAGGAGATCTGGAGCGACGGGCCCAGGGAGTACCTGATGCACCTTTGGAACGTGCTGGACTTCGGCATGCTGTCCATCTTCGTGGCATCCTTCACGGCACGCTTCATGGCGTTCCTGAAGGCGACCAAAGCTCAGCAGTATGTGGACCTGCATGTACCAGACGACGACCTGAGCAACGCCTCGCTGCCTGACGAAGTCGCTTACTTCACCTTCGGTAAACAGATAGTGTAACGAATGACAGTAATGTTAGTAATTGACTCTCCTGTATGTGGCCCTCTTCTTTGACATATCCTCTTCTTTGACATATCTCTGTTCATGGTGACTATCCTGCTAACCATCCTTTCCTTTTTTTATTTCTATGACACGAAATCTTAAACTGCATCACTCCTTATCTACCAGACAGTTTCTTTTTTTTACACCCTCATGATAAAACACCCCCATGATCAAATGTGAAAGCTTTCATGAGTCTCATGCTGCATCAGTCACTGATAAGAAAATCTAATTAAATGAGATTTAGAGTAAAAATGTCATGACTAACTGAAAATCTGAGCTTGGGCATCGAGGATGAGAGTGTGTTTGTCATTTAGATAAAATGTCTCACTAATCGCAAGATGTTCAAGTCAGAATTAATACTGTTTCCTTCTTTGTCTGACTTTCTTAGAAATATACTGTCAGGATATTGAATAAATCATCATATAATCACACCTCCCCGCCATAAAAAAACCTGCTACAGCCTGCAGGCGACTGGACTGTACACTTCTGAGTGGCCTTTTCAGGGAACCTTCATCAGTGCTGTCATCTGGTGGTCTGACTCTGTCATGACACATCAGTAAATACAGTTTATAATCAGTTATAATCCTCACACGTCCCACATCGGCACAAACATTGTATATGTTTGTTTGATATATGTTCCTACTCCTTTTCCCATATACACATCGTTTCACAGACGCTATCTTTCTTCAACATGCTCTTCTTTTTATTTCTTCTATTTGCCTTTTATCTAGTTTGTCAATATATCTACATGTGTGTCTGTTTTCTGTGTTCCTATTTCTCCTTCATCTCTTTATCTCTACCCTCTGATGTCCACTTGTCAGATACTCCTCCTTCTTTCCCCTCCAACTTTCATCTTTCTATCCTCACATAATCCGTCTTCTTAAAGTATGTTCTCCTTCATCAAAGATTATGCTCTAAAGGAATATCTCCTGCAAACATGAGATCACCCTGTAACTGAACCTTTTCTCTGCACATGTGACGCATGATAATGTGTTAGTTTTTAAATAACCCCACGGACAGAAACACAAACAAACAAATCCCGATGCAAACAAACTCCTTGGCTAAAGTAAATATGGGGGATAAATAGTTTTACCAAATATTAAATCGACTTTTGACCAATTTGTTTCAGTTTGACAATCAGAAAAACATTTAAATACTGCATCCACAAACGCAGCTATGAGTTATTCAACATTAATGTTGGAGCTTTATTTTTCTGCTTGAATCATCAGATTCTAGAAGAAACCTGGGACATTCATACTGCCTCTAAATCAATCAACAATACAACAATTTCTAGTTTGACTCTGCGGTTGCTCTTTCAGTACCACAGAGGCATTATTCACATATTCAGCCTCTATCTCTCTCTTCCTCCTCCTCCAGCCAGGAACAAGTGGCGCCCCTCCGACCCCCAAATCATCTCCGAGGGCCTGTACGCCATCGCCGTTGTGCTGAGTTTTTCGCGCATCGCCTACATCCTGCCGGCCAATGAGAGCTTCGGCCCGCTGCAGATCTCTCTGGGGCGCACGGTCAAAGACATCTTCAAGTTCATGGTCATCTTCATCATGGTGTTTGTGGCCTTCATGATCGGCATGTTCAACCTGTACTCGTATTACCTGGGAGCCAAATACAATCCTGCCTTCACCACGTGAGTAACCGCCTCACTGTGTTTTGGTTTGTATGGCACTGGGTGAATGTGTGATTGTGTGTCCCGACCGTGGTTCCATCTAAACATACGCACATATTTATGTCTACATGCATTTTTCCCTACTCACTCTTACACTCGTCTTCATGAAGCTGAGCACAGGGGGGATATACGGTGATCCCCAGTGCTGGTGATTTAATGTCACGAGAATCTAAATGGGGGTCCATTGTTAGTTTTATTGCCAGACAAGGCCATAGGACAAAGAAACCTCTAGGGACATATAAACTGTTACCT
The DNA here is from genome assembly GCF_947347685.1 of Pleuronectes platessa. Lineage (NCBI taxonomy): Eukaryota > Metazoa > Chordata > Actinopteri > Pleuronectiformes > Pleuronectidae > Pleuronectes > Pleuronectes platessa. The sequence goes on from NC_070633.1 coordinate 17,636,401, forward strand.
CCACCCTGATTAGGCTGCTGGTTTAATCTCTGACCTTTATTAGTGGCAGGGATCAAACTTTAATCTCTCCTCTGGCTTATTGCTGGAAATCCTCCTATTTGGATTTTAATGAGGAGAGTGGTTAAAGGGATTCCTCGCACCTTCAAATCTATAACAAACTTACTAGTGTAACTCACAGCTTTAACAAAACTCTGGGTAGTAAACTGTCCATTTCTGCAGTTGCATCGTGTGTGTTGTGTGTCGTAGCACAGGGCTGCAGTCTGATTGATCTCTGCCATAAACACAGCCATTGATCTACATTTAAGGGGAATTCAAATAAAGTAGAAAGTGTCTGTGAGAGCGGAAAGGGGGAAAGTATCAATGTTGATAAAAAAAGCCCAGAAAATTGTTTTTTGATGAGGCAAAAAGATCTGAGCCCATTGATTGATTGGTTGTGCTCTGTAGCAGCGGCGGATGGGACTCATCAACGCTCATGAGGTTTTCCATCACGATAACAGCGTGTTTTTAGGCAAAGATCAACTGATCAGCGCACAGAGCCTGGCAGCTTGTAGTCACTAGTCAATTACTGAAGCAGGTCACTTTTACAGTTGCAGTAAGAAAGCTGTCACTAGCCTTACCACCAGCCAGGAAACTAGCTTATTCAAAACAGGCATGTATAGAACAGGCGATGCATTGATATATCACTTAGTCCAAACTATTTGTTGAGGTTTCTCTGTGGTAGAAAACCTTGCCTATCATTTGACTAGGCGCCAGGATACAGCTCTGATCTGAAGCAGGATTTATGAAGAAAGGTTGACAGTGATGAGATGGAGGCCATTGTACCAAATGACAGCCATCCGTGTATAACTAAAGGTCGCGAGTGTGTGGAATTGATAGAGCACCTCAAGAACAGAGGCTTCAAGAATCGATTCACATTAATTCAATATTCTCTTGTCATTAGTTCATATCGTCCTCTTCACACAGGCCATGACATAATCTCAGCATGACTCCGCTGTTAAAGACCTGGTCCTTGTTCGGGCTCCTGTATGACTTTGACAGATTAAGTTGCGCAGGCTTTTATTGCATTTTATAATTGGAAAGGACCAAACTGAAATTGCAGATGGGGTGATAACAACACTCTCCCTGCCAACGGTTTGCAGTGAAATGTGCATTTTAAACTGAAGAGTTTGCACTCAACAGCAGACACATCATACAACCATACCAATCCTTAAATATACATTTTTCACTTGTTTAAAAAACATTTTCCATATCAGGAACATGTAATATAAAGTCTATTCATTTAGCTGTTTATCATTAACAGGCTCAGGTCGTTGTGACCTATATATCAACCTGGTTGTAAAGCAATCAACTCCTCCAACAAGTCCCTGAAGGCATCAATCTGAGCAGCAACGTATCTGCCTCCCACCTTCATATGAGCTCATCCATATCACTGCCACACAGCCACGGCAACCAGAGTGATGGAGCAACTCTCAAAGTTATTGTCTAATGTGTGGAGGGAAGTTACCCATCTTGTGCGACTGACAGGATCTTTCAGCAAGTCTGTTTATCATCATTCATCTCAGAATGAAAACTCTCTCTCACGTCTCCCTCCCTGTCACATATCATTACTCATTCCCTCTGAAGAAGACGTTCTAGGGATTTAAACAGATGACATTGAACCATTTCCACTGTTTCTGACAGAGCAAGTCTTTTTGTAATTATATTGTCCCATGCTGTTCTTTTTGTTTTTCCCTTACCACAGTGGGATACTCTGTTGTTGCTGTGCTTTGCCTTTTTTTCCTAGTTTGATAATCAGTCATCTCACCAGGTTAAGAGCAAAAGACAAGTTCAAAATCAGTCTCTACACAGTGGGGTCTGCCACTCTTGTTTATGTTCATTTGCATAATTTTATCTCCAGGTTTTTCAGATTTGACACAATCCCATAAAAACAAAGCATCAGTCCGGTGTATGACTGGAACTTGAATGTCTGCCCTCAGTGAATTTTATTATAGCAGCTAAAGTTAAACCCTAAAGATGAAGACAAACTGCTGCCAGATGTCAGCATCTGTCTCCTTCAGAAGTATAACCCTGATGTTGTGGGCGTGTTTACTGTTACTGGTTTAGTGAATCACACACCACGGTTTACCCTGAGCTTATTACCCTGCACCCAACATTCATATCCATAATACAACCAGAGCTGAAGGATTAAACATGATAATGTTAGAATGACCGGCGGAGCATTGCCACCATGTTGTTCTCGCTAGTTGTTTGGCAAGCCGTGCTATGATTGTGATTCAGTTTTCCTGGCTGTTCAGCGTGCCAGCCTGCCGGCCCATCCATCTGTCTGCCTGCTCTTCTTATCTGGTTACGCACCTGCCTGTGCAACTTTCTGCACTTGGGTCTATATGTTCACTTGATATGAGAGCGCTTCTCTTTATCATCTCCGCCAAGGAAGTTTTGTTTTCACCCAAGTCCATATATCTGTTGGCCTTTTTGTTTGTCAACTACACGCAACAACTACTGGATGGATTACCACAAAACTTGGTGAAAGGATGTAGTTTGGGAGGAAGAAGCCACAAGCTGTCGGTGCAGATTCAGATCTGTGGATCCAAGAATTTCTTCTTTACCTTCATTAATGCTGTGAGAAAGGGCTTTTTTTTCAATTCCTCATAGTATAATTTATGGATATTTATGAAAATTTGAATTAATATGAATTTGAATGTGCTCTCATTAAGGAGCCTTTGTGGCCTTGGCAGACGAATGTGCTCTGCTTCGTGACTTTCTAGTTACATACAGTATGTATCTAGCCTTACCCTTCAGTCTTGGGGCAATTACACATCTTTTCGATCAGTCGATGTTCGTGCAACCTCAGATGTTTGGTTAAATGCACCAGATGTCTGAACTCCATTAACCTCACATATCCCAATAAACTCTGAGCTATGAGTGGCCCGGGAGTGGTTTCTGAATTTATGACCTGCTAAACATTCACTGTACATAGAATCCCTGATGATAAAACGTGTGTTATTGGACTCTACCTTTGCTTGAACCTTTGTGCCGTGCACATACAGCAGCTTCTGTCCCGAGCTGCAGCACAGCGCTACTGGCTGCGAGTTCTGCTTGGCTGCCCACATGGCGCCAGAGAACCAGGGAAACGACATGAGCAGACAGACAGAGAGGGAGTTAACTGACAGAGAGGCAGATGGACAGTTGGATACAGAGTCTAATGGAGTTGGAATGAGCAGTCGGAGAGCGCGTAGTGGCAAACCGTCATAATGAAGACTTCTCCAAAAGCAAAGAAAGGGTACAGAACAAGCCTCGGGCTCTGTAACTGTCTTATCATTACCGTTATGGTTTTTCCATCACGAGAGCACGATCTAGTTCAGTGCATTGTCTCCTTATCACTTCTCCTCAACATCAAGGCTCATTCCAAAAATGGGCGTTTACACAGCTGCTTTACAAATGGAAACCACTTCTGCTCGTCTTAACAACCTCTGACTGCTCTTCTCGTTCGTCTGTTTCCCTTAATTTCAGCCTCTAAATGAGCCATTTCCTCTTACTTATTCAAATGGTGGGAGCTGCACAGCAATTCCAGCATGACAGGAACTCCCTCGTTTGTGTGGTTGTTGTCACTCTCACCACAAGGGGGCAGTGTGGCTTTAAATCTCATCCTCAGTTTTTTTTTGTACTTGCAATGTTTTTGTTTTTGTAGATCCAATCAACTTATTTGTGGGATTGTGATTTGCATTCTGTGTCTCTCTTTTGTGTCTGCACATTTTTTTGTTTTTCTGTCACATTAATTCAATTCGGTGTGACGGCATCATATTTGAAATGACTGTTAACAATAGGACTGCCTATGCTGTGCAGAAATGATGTATTTACTAAAGAATCATCTTTTGTGTCACACAGCAGAGAACATATTATGTGATAAGCGTGTGTGTGTGTGTGTGTGTGTGTTAGTGTGTGTGCGTATCCGTGCACAGTTCCCTCTGTGTGTGTGTGGGCACACAGATCTGACAGGGCATGTTTGATGGAGAACAGCAGTAAAGGCTGGTCTGATAGCTTTGATACAGCGAGATGAGGAGTGAGCCAGGTGGAGGTAGTAATGATATCCCAGGAGGGGCCACTCAGGCTGGAGGACAGAGAGGGGGGGTGGGTATTGCCGGGGAACAGAGAATTAGGGTACCACACACACACACACACACACACACACAAGCTAAAACTCACATACATAAATGCACAGCTGGATAGAGCTCAATAAAGTCTCAGCAGCACACACAATCCCCAGAAGCGTGGAGGTTCAGATGACTATCTGAGTGACACACACAGCACATGTTCTTTGTTGAGTGCCCACGCAGTAATGTTCTCACAAGCGCAAATACACTTAAGCAAGGGGGACACACACTCAAGGGCTAGGCACATACATGCACGTTCAGACATTCACTCTCGCGCTGTTTGTTCTTGCTTATGATATAACAGGTGCTCAGGTGGGCAAACAAACATTTATACACAGATCAATTCACACACAGAGACGGGCTTATCAGGATTTCTGGTTTGGACAGTGCTGCTGGAGCAGTGGACTCGCCTCTATGTTCGAGTCGGCCATGCATGACAACTGTGCACAAAGAGCGGCAGAGAGCGAGAGGACAGGGGAGGGAAAGGCAGAGAACGTGGATGAAAATGTTTTGAAATAGTCAGAGGTCGAAGCCACGCGGCGGCAGAGCAAAAGAAAAGCACACAGCGGGTGTGTCGAGGACCTTTCAAAATAGATTAAAACAATGACTGCATTGATGCTGAAGTAAATCATCGGAAACACAAGTGAATGAGTCCCGCCCGATTAGGACAGCGGACGGTAGGGCAACGCGGGGAAGAGCAGCAGGACGAAGGGAGAGGGAGGAGAAGAAAGCCACAGGGGGAGATACAGATGCAGATGAAGGTGTTTTTTTGGGCTCGGCTGTTTGTTCAGGCAAATGCTGGAATCCAGCCAGGATGCATAGACAAAGGAGGGGAAAATGAGAGAGAGGATGAGAGAAGGTCAAGCAGACAGAAGCGCAGGTTCAGTACAGATTTAGAATTTAGACATTTATAAAATTCAAAAAGGTGAGAAAGAGTATCAAGCAGTAAATGACTACTGATTGTTACCTGTTCACGTAATCGCTATTCAAACACCATTATGAAGAGTTTTGTGCTATGTCAGTTAGAGTTAAGTTGCTTTGGCTACATGAACTTCTTTTCATAGCGGTGAAACAAGGCATGCATTTGAATAGAAAGACACAGAGTGCTGCAGACGGTACGGGCAAGAGAGGAGGCATATCAGATTAAAGCCAAGGACAAAGGAATATAACACGAGGAGAGGGCAGGGATGCAGAGAGAGAAGAGTGGATAGAAGATGGCACCTAGAAATTGAGAAAAGAGGAGCTGAAGATGCAGGCAGGAAGGTAAAGTTAAAGCAGATCTGAGGTCAGGGGGGGGGGAGGATGCGTGAAGAGTTCAGAGGGACGAATGCAGCTACGCCTACTCACACAGTCTACCATTACTGACAATAACTCCTCCTTTCATTTCTCATTACTGCCCCCTTCATCTCTTTCAGACATTTTTTATGTAAAATAGATTGACACACTTCACCATTATGTTTGGGGGGGGGGCAGGGATCTCTCACATGTGGCTCTCTCTGAGGTTTCGACATATCTCCCCCTGTTAATAGTTTTTTTTTTTTCAAGTTTCTCCCGACTCTTGTTGAGGGTTAAGGACAGAGGATGTTACACCTTGTTAGGCCCTGTGAGACACATTGTGATTTTTTAATATGAGCCATACAGATAAAATGTGATTGATTAAATGTGATGGCGAGACAGGAATCCTGTTGAGAAAGAGAGGGAGGCGGGGTGTGAAAGAAGGATAAGAGGAGGCTGAGAGCAAAATAAATGGTTACCACAGAGTCGGGTTGAGCTTAAGAGAGAATTTCTCTGAAGGCAAGGCAGAGGTGTTGTGTTCAGTCTGTAGCAGTCAAGCACGTCTTAATGCTAAAATGAAGAGAGGAAGAGACACTACGGTTACAATCAAGGCGCTACAGACGGAGAGGCAGGAGGGACGAAGAATAACCCAAAAAGAGTGCTTTCATACAGTGTGACCTGTGGAGGCTTTCAAATGGCAACCTCCGCACCAATAGCTTTAGCTTGTGCCAATATTTTGAATTCTCCAATAAATTTTACCATTATCCAGACAAATGATGCCAAGAATTAAATTTCCATCTTATTGAGATGTAATCCCCCTGAAATAGCAGCGAGACCATCATTACACACTTAGACTCTGCACTGAAATTGTTTCCTTTTGTCGAGGTAAGAGAGCAGGGATTCATTTAGAGGAAGACAAAGCGAGGATTTCCACTTCAGTCAGCGAAACCCTAATTTTAGTGGCTGAAAGATATAGCCTCCTGTTGCTAGGAGACTTCATCAGCGGTAACTAGTTATCAGTTTTCCTGGCGTCTGGACACCCGGGGGCAGTTGAGCTGCTCCTCAGGGGACAGTTGAAAGGGTTCAGGCACCTAAAGAGGATGCCTCCTGGGTGCTTCCATTGGATGTTTACCAGGCACGCCCAACTGTGAAGAGACCCAGGGGTAGAACAAAAACTTCACCGACTACCTCCGTGACCCAGGCTCAGATAAGAGACTCAAACCACAAAAAAACCCTACAAGTATCTCAGGATGAAAAAAGAGGAGCTCCAAGAAGATGGCAACAAAACAATGTTCCTTACATGTTCCTGCTGTTGTGCATTCTCTATATGTGAAGGGTAAATCCAGACCCGATCTTCTTGACTTTTTTCAGAGTTTTTGTAGGAAACGGCTTATTGAATAATGTTCTCACACTTTTCTAACAGTTCTAATTGTTTCACTACAAGTATGAGTCTTATATTAGACCCACACACAGTTCCTCAACATGTGGAGAATCTAGAGCTTGTTTCGTTACGGTGCTAAGCTATTCTCAGTTGTTATAGCAAATGGTGAATAAAAAAAAAGTTGTAAATGGACTATATGATAAATGTCCAGATTTTTCTAGTTGTGCTTCTGGAAGAACCTATATGTCTTTGATATCAATATCTTAAATATCAGTAGCAAAATCGATCAACGCATTGTTTTGCACTGCGTATTATGAAAAGATGAAGTTGAACAGAGAGACAGAAAAACAGCCAGACCGCACAGGGGCAGGCAAATTAAAGTGAAATTGATGTCTTGCCTGATTCACCATCAAAACACTCTTAATTGCAATTGCTGATCTTATGGTGTTGTATTCCCCACTTAATAAGATTTCTCACAACTTGCCTGAAGACACACGGAAAACAGTCTCTTTTGTTTTTTCATTGCTTGCCTTCTGCCGCAATCTGTATCCCACTGTCAGACAAACACACACACACTCACACACACACACTCATAATCAAGCATGATAACGAGACACCACAATTTCGGATCTGTCCTTTCGCTTTCTTTCACTTTTCTTGTCTCTCAATCTCAATCAATCTCAGTCATTACACAAACACATACATACACACACACACACACACACACACAGACACACAGGCAGGAAGGCCGGCATCCCTTGGCTCATTAAAGGCCAAGGTGGGTAAGACCCCTCCCTTGCTGTTGCCATGGTGACAGCTCCTGTAGCGCCACAGATAGAAAGTTTAACTCAATTAAATATTTAAAGATGTTTCGTCTGTGTTTTTCTGTCCCTTTGACCAACTTGTCTGTCCCTGAGAATGTCTGTCTCTGGGGAGAGGAGAGAAGAGAAGGAAAAAGAAGAACAGACAAGAGGTGATCGAGAACGAGAGATTTTATTTCTCGTTAATGTCTGGAGGGCAGACGGAGAGAGAGAGAGAGACAGAGCAGAGGGCTGGGAGTGCCGCCGCTCTTAAAGTCTGCATTTACATTTACATTTGGCCAATGTGAGAATACTGCTGCAGATTAAACAATGAGGAAAAAAATATATGAGAGGGGAAAATGATGGGAAAAAAGAAAAGTATAAATCAAATGAAGAGCGTGAGTGACAGAAATAGCTAAAAGCTGCTGGGATGAAAGATGGCGAGGGCATGAGAGAGGAAGGGAGAGTGATGCAGAGAGAGATATAAAAGCAATGGCAATGGGGAAATAATGAGAAAATGCGCGACAGAGAGAAAACAAAGAGGAGGCCGAGAGGATAGCGAAGACAGGGAGGGAGACAAGCATGAAGCATGAAGCAGCGAGGACCGAGAGCATGTCTCTGGGGGGAGGAGGTTGATTTGGGCCTCTCGATGATTGGGTTTGGAGCTCTCCCGCCGAGCCAAAGTGACTCACCAGTCTGCAGCACGCACACAGACACACACCAGGCTGTATGTGGCGTGAGTGTGTGGCAGGGTGAGTAACAGAGTCAGTTCTCTACCGTCTGTGTCCTGCAGGGGTAAGTGTGTGTGTGTGTGTGTGTGTGTGCGTGCGTGCGTGCGTGCGTGCGTGCAACCATCATACTGCGAGCAGCCTATTGGGAGCTGCCACTCTTAATAACAGATAATAACACACTGTCCATCTCTGTCTCCAGATGCTCACTGTCCCTGCTGGTTCGCTGCCTGTTGTACAATGCTGCAATGATGTAATAAAACACACACACACAAATGAAATAATCTCATTCTTAGGATGCTAAAAAATAATCCAATATCTGAGCATCTCATCCATCTCAGTAACAAGGTATTGCATAATACACACATGACCAGTATCTTGAATGAAATGAGCAAAAAACAAAGAAATTCCTCTTCATCAATACGGGGGTCTTAAAAGTTCTGTTTAGTTCTCTTCCTCCCTCAGAGTTATTCACTGACTCAGATGTCAGTGAATTTAATAAGCAGAAAACAAGGTGAGCAAAACAAATGATAATGCGCAGCAGCACTGTCTGCCCATAAATCAACATTATCCAGTATGGCAGAATCCCCTTAACTCACGTATCTGTCTATCCTCATTCTATCTGTATCAGTGTGTTATGGATAGAAGTGAGGAGGTTTGATAGGACGGATGAAGACTGTATATAAATAATCCGCCTTGTGGTGAGTGACTAATTTTAATTGTGTGTGTGTGTGTGCCTTTATTCCTGTGTGTGTGTGTCTGCTTTAATGGCACATTAATGTCGCCTGGAACAAAGCCCTTCATCATTATCAACACGCATTGTGAGAACCTGAAAATCCAAAACGAGTGAGCATTTCACAAGGGTAGGGAAGAGCAGCTGAAACTGGAATAATTTCATTTCAGAGATAATTGGGATGTAACCTAATCAAGAGCAGATAATTCATCACTCGGATAACGGAGTTCTCTCTCTCCCTCTGTTTTAGCTCAGTTTCATATTACAAAAAAGCCACAGGGAAGCGTTTTTATCTTGAACGAGAGCCTCCGGATAAGTGACAGGACATCATTTAAAGAGAGACGGCTCGAAAATAACAGGTTCTCGAGGCAAGAACACCAAAATCACCTTCCTCTGTGCTCCTGATTGCACGATAGACATGTGGATGTGTGTGATGTGAGTAGAGAGAGAGGCGATATTGTCGAAAACGGCCTCCGGTTGGTTCTGGTCTCTCAGTAATCGTTTGTCGGATGTCTCCACCGTCCGTCTCTGCCGCACGAGGAAGAAAAACCATTTGCGAACTTCCATTAATGCTTACGAGTGTTTTTGTTCACACATGCCTCAAGTGCCGGATGTCACTATGATGTCTCGGCACTTATGACAGTAACGTGCACGCCTCTGCTTCTGAGTTGCCCTCTCACAGTAGTCCTCACGGAACCCAATGGGATGTGTCAACCTCTTCAAATGTCAATGTGATTAAAAAAAAGGTTTCTATGATTACATGTTCCTCCGGTCGGCGGCAGAGTAATGTTGCTGTTAGCCTCAGTATAAAAACACTTAGACTTGGCTGGTTGAGTAAATCTGTGTTCTGTGGTCCAAAGGGAGCTTTGCCCTGCGTTGTTTCCTCTCGACAAGAACCAATAACTTCATTATTTATGTGCTGATGTCTTGATTCAGGGGCTGATGGGGATTAGGACAAGAGCAGTTCATATTCAGGGACCGTTTGGTTCATAGGTGAAAGGTTCATGTCATGAACAGCATGACATCCTTCTGCCTGCAACAGAACTGAGCAGGTCTCAAGGCCTGACTTGTAAATTTGGCAAAGCAGCCACAAATCGGAGTATTTGTCTATTTATAATTACACAGAAAAACCCTCCAGTAGCTGTGCCGCTTGTCCTTTGAGCTGGAGCCAGTCCCAGCTGGCATTAGGTGAGAGTCGGGGGTACAAACTCTGGACTTGTCACCAGCATGTTGCAGGGCTGACATGCAGAGACAAGCAACCGTTCACAATCCCACCCTCAGTCAGTTAAGATCTGCATGTACCAGAGAACTATGAGAAAATGTATGCAAACTCCACACAGAAAGGCGACTGTACTAACCACTGCACCCCCGTGCCACCCATTATGTTTATGTATAGATTAGATGTTCAGAATAGATTAGCGACGCTACATTTTTATTATATTTTTGAGGATTTCACTCTTGATATGCGGCTCATCTGCATTGTGTATGGATGCAGTCTGCTCAGATTTGACCGATAGTTTTCACCAAATACAATCCGAGTCAGATGTTGCTCAAATTGTATTGTCGAGTGTCGCAGCGAAGTGTGTAACGCCACTGTTCTGAGTGCTGCTCACTTCAAACCTATGAGAAAAAGGAATAGAAATGTGAAATAATCAAATTTGTTCTAACTCTGGCAGAAAACTGTGAGTTCATGTCTGACGCCATCACTCAAACTAAGAGGCTGATTGAGAAAAATACGATTTCCGGGCCTTGAGAGGGTAGAGTCCTGAAAAAGTGATTTGTGAAATAGAAAAATGCAAAGCACCAGCTTGTTTCTGTTAGTACGTGCAGCTCATCATGCAAACATGGAAAAATCAATGCAAATGTTACATCCATTCAGCTGTTTAAAGCTATAAATAATATACAGTAGTACAGGTAATGGCCATTAATCATACTGTTCAGTGAAAGTTCAGAGATGAACAGGAAATAATTACTGCAAACACCCAACTAATAGGCAGCCTGATAAACAGAGTCATTAGAATACTGTTTCTAGTTTGAAATAGAAAAAAACGAAGACGTTCTATATGTTAAACATAATGTATAAAGAGGCAGTAATAGGGGAAAAGTAGTAGTTACAGAGTGTGATTGGTTCATTCCTAGCTGGTGTTAATAAGTGTTTGTTGGAAAGTGTTTTTTAAGATGTTTAGATGTTCCTTGAGACAGAACACACACACAGTCAGTGTCACAGATTCACTCTTGAGGTTAAAGAGTGTGTTTTACTTTCTTCCTGCAAAGGTTAAACCTGTTGTTCTCGGGGGAGTCTGTGTTTTCATGTTTGTGAGAGAGAAGAGGAAAGCGCCTGTGTGTGTCTGTCTCCGTCTTTTCATCAATGTGAGGGTGTGTTGTTTATTCCTCCCTCTCCGTGTCTTCACCTAGCTCTCTGCGTACCAATGAAACTGCGCCCCTTTGAAATAAGTTCATTTGTAAGTCGCCCACAGCTCGAGACCCCCGAGCCCACAGATCTTCTCTCCTCACAGCCTCCTTCCTCCTCCATCCCCTCCAGCGATCCAGCCGGTGTGGCTTCGTCTTCCCCACCGAGCCCCTCCGCCGCCCCTCTGTCATCTCAAGCCCGTGCTCGCCACTCATGGAATTTTCAACGACAGACTTGAATGTCAATGTTCCCAGGTCTTGGAGCTGTTTCATCTCGTCCCCTCTTCCTCTGTCTCAGCCCTCCGGTACACAAACACCCACTCTGCTCGGAGACTAATCCCTCAGGCTGGATGTATGTTTGACTCTGAAACACGTTTTTTTATTGAAATTTAAATCATATCTAAATAGCAGAGGGCAAAGGCACAGGTTGCTCAAACACAAAAACACTTTTTCTGCACAGCTTAAAAATTACATTCAGAATTTATATTCAAGTTTTATGACGTCAATTTGAGCAGCGTGACTTTTTAAATGTTCAGTGTGTTTACAAGAACCTTGAATTGACTTATTTCTCCTTTGAACACAGCCATGACTAGACAAAAAAAAGCACGGATGAAGTTATGTGGGAGGAAAAACAAACTTGTGTTTTTATATTAAGTGATTTTTCATAATCTGTTTTATTTAAAGTTCGATGCAGGTCCATTTTTATTTATTTTAATTTATGCAGAAGTCAGACGGTTTTAGTTGCATTTCTCTCTCTCTGTTTCTCTATGTGTATCTGTGTGTTTATATGTGTGAGACAGAGAAATTGGATAACGTATTCAATTTTGACATGACTCATCAGGTATTTCATCAGTGCCACCTCATAAACTCCACCACATCAAAAAATGCATTTTGTGTGTGTCTTTGTGTTTTTGTGTGTGACTGAAATAGCAATTAGTTGCGGCTTTATGTGGTCATCCCTCTCTCTCTCTCTCTCTCTCTCTCTCTCTCTCTCTCTCTCTCTCTCTCTCTCTCTCTGTCTTTCCCTGAAAGCGTGGAGGAGAGTTTTAAGACTCTCTTCTGGTCGATCTTCGGGCTGTCGGAAGTGATCTCCGTGGTGCTCAAGTACGACCACAAGTTCATAGAGAACATCGGCTACGTGCTCTATGGGGTCTACAATGTCACCATGGTGGTCGTCCTCCTCAACATGCTCATCGCCATGATCAACAACTCTTACCAGGAGATAGAGGTACGCGGATCAGATATCATTCTGTCAACCATTCAGAGGGGATTATTTTTTGATCGCCTCTGGGCCGTCAGGGGAATTGGAGATTCAGCTGAAAACAGCATTGAGCTGTGAGAAATCAATACAGTGGCAACAAACCAAAAATACAGACTACAAAGTTAAAGCTGCAAAAGTTTGTCACACGAAACCGAAATAGAAACATCGGTATAAGTATTTTTGAGCTATCAGGAGAAAATCCAAACTGGGATGTGATTTTCTTTACTCTTGTTTTATCACAACAGGATGAAAATTGGAGCTCTGCTGAGAACTAGAGGACAGATAGGTGTTCATTTAAAGGAGCTGTGTGAAAGCAAACTCGGCACAGGGATTAGATGTGTTGCTTCGTTCTCCTACAGAGATGTTAAAAGTAGATTTTTTTTTATTTCACTCCACATAGTCTGTTTCATAACAACACATTATTTAAAACTCCAATCGTTTGCCCTAATATACAGTCGCTTTCAGTAATTTATAATCTGTAATGTAATGAGGTAACCAGCAGTTCATTTTTTATTGATTTGATCCAAAGTAGATTTTTTATGATTTCACTTAGTTAAACTGATAATTTGACACCCACTACTTAAAGTAAGGAAGTCTAAGATGTAACCCTATTGTGTTTGTTTTAAACTCGCGAAACTACGGCTGCTTATTTCAAACACAACCTCTGTAAATGTCTGTATACGTATCTCTGTCTGTCTGTCTGTCTATCTGTCTGTCTCTGTCTGTATCTCTGTCTATGTCTCTGTCTGTGTCTCTGCCTGTCTCTGTTTGTATCTATGTCTCTGTGTCTCTGTATCTATATCTACAATTTTCTCTGTATTTGTCTATCTGTGTGTCTGTCTGTCTCTGTTTGTATCTGTGTGTCTCTGTCTGTGTCTCTGTCTATGTCTGTGTCTGTGTTTGTGTCTCTGCCTGTCTGTCTGTCTGTCTGTCTCTGTTTGTATCTATGTCTTTGTCTCTGTGTCTCTGTATCTATATCTACAATTTTCTCTGTATTTGTCTATCTGTGTGTCTGTCTGTCTCTGTTTGTATCTGTGTGTCTCTGGCTGTGTCTCTGTCTATGTCTCTGTCTGTCTGTCTGTCTGTCTGTGTTTGTATCTGTGTCTCTGTGTCTGTGTCTCTGTATCTATATCTACAATTTTCTCTGTATTTGTCTATCTGTGTGTCTGTGTGTCTGTCTGTATCTGTGTCTCTGTCTTTATCTGTTTGTCTCTCTGTCTGTCTGTCTCTGTCTGTGTGTCTCTGTCTGTCTCTTTGTCTATGTCTCTGTATCTATATCTATATCAATATCTATAATTTTCCTCTGTATGTGTCTCTATCTGTCTGTCTATCTGTCTGTGTCTATGTCTCTGTCTGTGTCTCTGCAGGAGGATGCCGATGTGGAGTGGAAGTTCGCCCGAGCTAAGTTGTGGCTCTCCTACTTTGACGAAGGACGCACTCTGCCTGCCCCCTTCAACCTGGTTCCCAGCCCCAAGTCCTTCTATTACCTGGTCCTCCGCATCAAGTCCTGCCTGATTCGCCTGTGCAAGGCCAACGGACGTCGTCGTAACAACGAGCTAGAGATGGGCAAGGTCAATTCAGAGGAAGGGGTCAGTGTCCGGAATTTACTCATCCCTAATCTCAAGTAACTGTATTTTCTCCATCACTCTGTTTAAAGCATGACAGTTACTGACTGCACTGTCAGCATGTGTACAGTTTGGACAGAGGGCATTGTGGGTCAGGACCCAGGAAACAAATTACATGCAATTCCCAATGCAAGACCGGAATGCAACTTCAGCTTTTTTCTCTTTTTCCCACTTCCTCCCTCTCAAGGACTGTCCATCTAACTAAAACCACTGTAATGCAAAGCGTGAAGAAAACCTCACGGGCCATTTAACACAGGATCAATCTTTGTGCTGGCCTTATCCACAGTCATTCGCTCTGTCCGATGCCGCTGCTTAAACAGCTTACCTCAGCGCCTCGGCTAAGCTGTTAGTCGGGCCATTGGATCCGCCTGCTCCTGCTCAGATGCCCGGGCAGGTTGTGTGGAGGGGGACAGGATGGGTTACACCCTGCTGCTCCTGTGAGCACGTAAAGTTCTCTGACAGTTGAGTCGCAGAGCCGAGCAGGTGCGGCCAGCGATCGATGCGTTAGCTCACATTCACCCAGCGTTGAGAATGTCAAGCGAGATTCTGAAATGATGGGATGCTCTTTGTGAGTCAGTTACTTTATGTTTTTGTTTTTTTATGTGGGATATCCACCATTCAGAACAAGTGATGCTCTAAGTTAAAGCTAATTAGGTTGAAGTAGAAAATGTTCCCAAAGAAAACCAAGTCAACGGTTGGTGAAATATCAGTTTTAACGACTGGATTGTGTCTATTTCAGAGAAACTAACTGAACATCTGGTGATTCATGTTTAACATTTAACATTCATATTTGGATTTAATGAAATTTTGACATGCAGTTCACATGTTTGCTCAGTTGAATATTTGCTCTCTGTGCTCAGGGCCTTTGGCGAATAAGCTTATCATTTTTTAACTGTAGTAAGGACGATTAATTTCTTGCCAAAATACAGATAAAATGAATTTGTGGTGCAATGGAGGCCGCTGAAGACTTCAAAGCAGGTTATTGATAGAGACTATAGATTACAGAGTACACAGCAAAGAGATTTAAGCTTTGTCTTTGGGGCTTTTGAAAACCTCTGCACAAAAGATTCTGGTGACACGTTCCTGTTTCCAAAACCTAATGTTGGATTTGCCAAGTTATTATTAACAAACTCTAATAGACATCTCTCAGAGAAAAAGAACAAACCGTCCTTTGCTCTTCATGATCAGAACCACAGACACCGCTCTGCACCCCGCCTGCATCATTCAGGCCCACACTGCAGTAGACCACCGTGGCTACCCACAGTTTAATCTCAGACGATAGCCGATGGGCTCGGAGATGGCCCACAGCGCTGTCCTGGTGTCAAGCAGATGTGCTCCTCCCAGTCTCATGAAGCTCAAACAGTAGCTGCCATCTGGTTGTGGAGTTCAATGAAGCTGTGTATAGGTAATGTTAATTTGCCTCTCCACAGGAAAGGATTTGTCATTGCAGTTTATTTGTATTTCATCTAAAAGTTCCACAAAAAGAAAGAAAACTGTGATTGTATAACTCGTTCTTTCAGAGAGTGGAGTTCGCCTGCTAGTTGAAGAACTGAGGCATTTTATGGAGCCGCTCTCATTGAAAACTGTTTTTGACCTGAGCCAGGTCATGGAAGTGGGAGGCAACAAGAAGTCAGTTAATAAAAGATTCACTCTGGTCGAGAGATGTCAATTCTCTTTGAAGACATAATCATGTAGCAGATACAAACACTGAGCCTTTCTTTTCTCTTACGGCCTCTTCACTCATCACTCACTCATCACTTTGCCCTGAAATGTGACGTTAACACTGAACTGTCGTCTGTTTCCTCAGGATGAGCAGTATAGGCCGTATCCCCGACCGGGAGAAGAGTTCATGCCCAGAAAGTCCAGACAACAGCCGACCAGACATCAGGTAAGACAGAGAGCAGAGAAGAGGAGGAGGAAAGATGAAGCTCAGTAAAGATGGAGGATCTCAGAAAATGGAGGAGTGAAGAAGGTAAAGGAAGGAAGATATAAGAGGAACCCAGAGGTTGAGGAGCATAGGAGAGAAGAAAGAGGAAATTAGGCGGACAGAGGTGGTGGCTGAGGGGTGATAGGGGTTGACAGGAAGACACAGTGATGGGTGGAAGCGATAAAGGGAGAGTGGTAGGAAAGAGGTAAGGAAGAAGGAGACAGGCGGGATGATAAGCCAGAAACCACGGAGAGGAAAGTTTCTATGAAAGGGCATCGGATGAGAGGAGGCTGGGATTGAACGAGTGATAGTGAGCAAATGAGGAAGAGGAGGATTAACAAAGAGAGAAAAAGAGAGAGAGAGAAAGAGAGAGAGAGAGAGAGAGAGAGACTGAAAATGGCTCTAATGAGCTGTTTGAGATGAGATCGAAGACCAGCAGTTGGTAAATGAGCTCAAAGTATTGCACGGTGCAGAAAGATGCTCTACTCTTTAGTCTGCCCTTCACCTTCACCCTCGGGGAAATCTAATTTCCTTCACTGGTCTGCTACACTTTTCTCACAACACTCCCAGTGTGTGGGTGTGTTTTTTATCCAGCACAGAAATACATCACAAGAGCACGCACGCACACACACACACACACACACACACACACACACACACACACACACATATACACACACACACACACACACACACACAGCATGCATTGAGATGTCACTTGATAAGACATTGCATGTGTGCTGTATGTGGGGTGACAGCTATCGACCCAGTTCCAGAGTGCCTACATGCAGGGATTGACTGCCTGAGCCATGGAAGTGGCTGCAGGACATTCCCACTGGCCGCAAAATCAATACCCAACAATTCACACAGCATCGCAGAGACAAGGCGCCGGTTTCTACCACTTGTCTGCACGTGCATATAAGCAAAGGTGCACAGGGTTAAAAAAAAAAAAAAAAATCTAATAAGGCCGGTGTTGTTTATTGGATGAATGCGCCCTGTGTTGTCGTCCCTCTATGTAACCGTCTTCCCTCTTCTCCTCGCAGATGATCATGAAGCGTCTGATTAAGCGCTACGTGCTAAAGGCTCAAGTCGACAGAGAGAGCGACGAAGTCAATGAAGGTAAACATACCACATATACAAATACCTTCCTTAACAAGGCCCCCTCTCATTGTGTCATTATGTGCTCAGGGTATTTGTGTGCAAGATTTTTATGAGACAGACATGAGGGTTAACACTGGGCCACATGCTGTGTAGGGTTGTGTTGTACAGTATGTCCTGTTTGTAGCATCTTCTCTTTCTTTAGATTAATGTCATTGTAGATAAATGCTCGGTCTGCGTTTTCCCGGCGCTCACGTGTTCTGATTGGCCGTGTGCGACTGTGTTGCAGGCGAGTTGAAGGAGATCAAGCAGGACATCTCCAGCCTCCGCTACGAGCTCCTGGAGGAGAAGTCGGAGGCCGCCGGAGAGCTGGCTCTGCTCATCCAGCAACTCGGCGACAAGTTTGGCAAGAACACCACGAGACTCTGACAGGACTCGCGGGAAGGAGAAGAGACGGAGAGAGGGAAGAGGATGTGAAGCAGGGGGAGGACGGGTGGTTTTAGGACCTTGATAGTGGAAGAGGGAGAGAAAATAATGAGGAAGGGAGGAATGTAGGGAGGGGAAATTGCTGACATGCGGCAAATAGCAAATGTTTTGTATATGCAATGACCAATTAGGGAGGAATTTAAAAAGAAGATAGCTGCGACTGCAAGTGAGCATGAGGTCATTGGGTCAGGGGTGAAGTGTGTGTGTGTGGGGAGGGGGTGTTGGCAGTTGAATTCTAATTAAAGGCAGAGTCTTCAGGGAGTGAGAGAGGGGAGGAGGATAGAGGCTTTCGGTCACAGACTTGCTGGGAGACGAAGGATGAGGAGTGAGAGACACCAGGCTCCACGGGGCAGAAGACTGAGGCAGTGCAGCGATGATGGGCCCCCCCACACGGGCTGCCAGCTCGGAGAAGGGAGGATAATGGACGGGGAGGTCAGGAGGGGGAGGAGGGACAGAGAAGATAGATATCTGAAAAAGAAGAAACCATTATTTACAATAGAAAGGTTGGCTTTGCTTCTGCGTCCTCTCTCTGTCAGGACAAGCATCGATACCTGTCCAGGTCGGAGCGTCCCCTTCACGCACCAGGCTCTATCTAATTAATGCATCTCAGTCCACAACGCACAACCTGCGATCAGGGGTCCGAGAATTCAGGAGCAAACTGGAAAACACTGTAGGATTTATACACTTAGTCCTTAGCTGTTAAAGAAATATTTCATTAAAAAGCTTATCATCTTAAGCTTTACTGTAAATCTGAGAAATGTTTATGCCCACCTTACACACAGCGTGTTGTATTTTATCATAAGCCGCTCAGATTGAGTCAGACTCATTCACGGCAACAGAGAAATCTCGGGAGCGTTAAGGAGAAGAGTGGCGTCTGCAATGCAGGAGGCCGGACGCCACATGGACAATCTGCCATGGAGTTTGTTTACAGAACATTGACACCATCATCACCAAAATCTCTCAGATCTCGTTGTCTTTCCCAGTCGACCTCTTCATTGGTTTAGTCTTCGTGTAAGACTCCTCTTTTTAATCCTGAGATATTTGTACCGCTTTGGCTTTGGTCAGTTTTGTGTCATCAGTGAACCCACTCGCTTGCAGTGAACTCAATAGTCTCCTGCTGTCTTCTCACATTGGCTCAGCCTCAGTCGGACATTATCCTCCTGCGATCGTCCGGAGCCTGTGACTCAAACAGTCGTGTTCTCACGTTGAGCCTCTGTTGGTAACTTCAGGAGATTATCTGGAGTTCGGTGCACGTCTGAAAGCAAGACACCTTATGTTTGTAGAGTTTTAAATAAGCAAAGTGACTGTAACATTACTCCAGACAGCAGCGTTTTTTGTAGCTATTAAAAACACAATATATCTCTGTTTCTTTGTCTAAACGTTACGTCCCATGCATCTTAAATCAGCTTTAAACCAACAGACGTGTTCTAATGTGGCTCGGGTAAGTGATGTGGACATTGTCCTCTTCACTGTGCCTTTACAGCACAAAGTGTCTCTCCTTGTCTCGCTCTCCGAAATAGCAACGCAAAGCGACGTGTCCTCGAGGAGCTGTGTGTACAGCTGTAACACGCAGGAGGACGGCAGCACAGCTCTCCAGTCTGATTGCCTTAGGACAAGCAGACATTTGTGAGATGAGAAAATCATGGCGATGCAGAGATATGCGATGTTTGTTTTGTTTTCTTTTTAGCAGTGGTGCAATCATGTGGCTGTAAAACACTGGGACTCGACAGCAGAAGCTGTGTGGAGCAATGTTCTGGTCCTTTTTTTGTACGTCTGAGACTCATTTGACAAACCGCTGCAACAGCAAACTTGAGTAAATGAACTTCTTATAATTTGCAATTGGACAAACTGCTAATCCTGCCCACCACAAATGAGATCTTTGTATTGTGCAGTTGGAAAACTGTATCTGCAGCAAACAGGATGCAGATATAGATAAGAAAAATAAACACAAAAACATGGTTGCTGAAGATCATGGCGGCCTGTGGGATCAGCCACAGCATCTGTCCTTCATGTATCCACAGTGGAGGTTTGGGTCTTGACAACAAATTTACCATTAATCATTGATTTAAACCATAACATGAATCTCACAGATTTGAGAATTAGATAATCTGTCAGATTACGTTCATATTTCTAGGTAAAGTGTCAAATGTACACTTTCTTACTCCAACGCTTGCTAATAACAATGTTCACACAACACCGGTCTGCGTGTATTCATGTGGTGTCACTTGAAAACCTCAAGCCATTTTTTAGTTTTTCATTGAATTCCATTTTCTGATTTATTAAATTAATGGATTTCACAGTTCCTGCTAGATTTCTCCTGCAATTCAGTTACTTAGCAATCATGCATTAATCCCTCCCATCCCTTTTAAAACAACAAAAGAATAAAAAAAAGTTCATTCTCAAACTTCACAATGATATTATTCTGTTCTATTGTGAGGATGCTATTAAAAGTCATTAGTCTCGCGGGAGAGGATCAGCAGGGGCCTAGTGCACCTAATAACACATTTCGAGGGCTCTTATTGTTACACATCATTTGTTTTGTTGGGAAATGAAACAAAATGAAATCTTGTTTGTCTTATCATCGTTATGCATAAACTTCAACTCGGTAGACTGAGTGAGAGGAGTTCCTGCCACAACAGAAAATATCACAAACGAACCCTTACAGTGATTTCTTAAAGCTTCTTATAGTTTAAAAGCTCAAACGCACTCCTGGGTTTTGTGCAGTAGAGCCATGAAGACTTCTTTACACCATCAGAGCCGAGCGAATGTTTATAATCAAAAAGCTTTTAGAGACATTTTCAGGTACAGTTTTTCCTTTAAATCAGTTGTCAATGGATTGAACTTGTGTCTATATTTATTTATACCGTGTGTGTCATAGAGTGACAGAGCAGCTATCTCTTTTCTGTGCGCACAACCAGACTATACTAAGACTCCCGGAGACAGTTTTTAAATGATTCCCACTGCCAGGAAGACCAATTATCAAGAAATACTGTATTTTTAACTTGTACGCGAGAATTGTTGATTAAAAGCAAAATCTTTTACTGTATATTGTCATATTTTTGATCCTTGAATTAAAGAGACTGAGCTCTAAACTGGTCGAGTCTCCTGTTCTTTGTGTGTCTGTGCTGATGGTTGCAGTTCAGTGTACACACTCGGAACAAAGGGCTCGTGAAGCAAACATTTGAGCAGCTGGGAGCAACTGGTAAAATGTACACACACACACACTTAATGCACATTTCCTTTCATCTAAACAATCCACACCGTGCCATGTTTATTTTATCATCTACCAGGAATAACCTAATGTTTGATTTAAAGCCTGTTAGAGGTTCACCTTTTAGTTTTTTTACCTCCTTACTGAGGAGCCGGTATTTTCATCTGTGTTTGTTTCTCTGTTAGTTTGCAGAATTACAAAAAACATTCTCGACAGATAACCATGGAACTGGGAGGAAGGAGGTGGTGTGGCTCAGGGGAGAGCCCATTAGGCCTTTGTGCGAATCCGGATCAGGGGGCAAATCAAGGAATATTACTTTTTTTTTTTCCATATTGTGAGATAGGGTACTTTTGGGGGGGGGGGGATTTCCCAGAGAAATCAATTTATACATCAAAATCAATTTGTCACTGATTTCCCAGGGAATATTTCATGGATATAGATTGGGAAAAAAAATCTGCCTCATTGAAGGAAATGATATCTTTGAGTAAGAGTTGCTGCAGCTTGGATGGATTGAAGGAGAGTTACATGCTCCACTGAGTGTTACTCCAATATGCAGCTCTAAAGAACTGCATAAAGTTACAGCCAAAATGCAGTCACATTAACGAAACACTTTTAATTCTCACAATACATAAATCAATACATGACAACACAATAACAACATTATTACTCAAGAAAGTTCAACCTGACATCTGAAGTATTTTATTATTTATAATTTATAGTTTTTTTTTAGGAAATTGCACTTTTAGCTCAACACTGAACAGCTTCTTTGGTGAATTAATTGTCTTTCTGTTTCCTGGTTGTTTTTCAGTTCATGTCCGTATCTTTTTTTTTTAATTGCCCTGAATCAAAATCCCTTCGAGATTAATAATAGTAGTATGAAAGTCACTTTTGGCACATTGTCCGAATACAATCAGCAGGTATCATAACAAAATGCTTTAGCCCAGTTTATTTAATGTCTCAGCAGGATTTGTAGGCCCAAAACAATAACTGCTCCTGCAGTTTAAACAAATATTACGTCCCCCAACTCTCTAACATTCAACCACTGCTCATGTGATAACGCAGCAAAGCCACAATGCCTAATTATTTTCTGTTACATTCCGCTAATCCAGATTTAACTGTTCGTTGAAGATGCCCTTGCTCTTGTTTCCAGCGTGCGTTAACCTCACCACCGCACTTGGCGTGTCAGTGACATCCTGGAGGCCGCCCCGTCCAGAGCAGCTCAGTAAACAGTCCACACATCTGGACACACAGTGCGTCCAGATGTTTATCAGAGCTCCGTATTCACCACACCATTCATTCACAGTTCTCCCTGAGGCTCCTCTGCATTTGCTCAGCCTCTCACCGACAGACTTCCTTTATTGTCTCGTCTGTCATCACACCAAGCCAACGAATCACGTTATGACAATGAACCTTACATGGTCAGCTCCTGGTCCAGGGGTCCACACATTTGGGGTCTTTGCTTTCAGGGCAAGTTACTTTAGAAGATGTTTGTTTCTGGTAGAAAGAAAGAAATATGTTTGTGAAAAACATTTGCCATCTACAGGGTTATGCATTTGTAGGCCTTTTAACCTGCAGCAGGCAGCTTTAAACACTGATGCGGCACATTGCAGCCATCTTTATTAACAGGTACGAGGGGATAATCCCACTAATCTCATCCTTAATCCCAAGATGTTGTGTCTGTTTCTGGATTGAAGCAGCTTTAATCATGCTGGTAAAAAACTCCGCTACAACCACAATCACAGGCTTGGTTACACACAGGGAAGCATTTATCACACGTCAAGTTGCGAGTCTGCTTTATAACCGTTAGTCACATCCTCTTTCTGTTTCCTCCGCTCCCCCCCCCCCCCTCCCGCCCTCCTTTCACTCACCGTTGCACTGTATATGCAGACCAATAAAGCAGAAACACCAAAACAAAGTCTCAAAACGGAGCACTTAATTCGACCAATGAAACGTTGTGTAGAGAGCGCGCACGCACACACTCGCACACGCAAACACACACATGAACTGCGGCCGGGACCCGTGCTGGCCAATCACCATAGCAACAATGTCAGTCCAAGGGATATGTGGTTTTGAAAGTGCACAGGAAATTCTATTATCTGATTTCCTCCTGTGCTGTGTCTCAACTTTTCATATGAGTTCTGGCCTTTAGGGTGTTATTCAATATTGGCTTGTGTGTGTCTGTGTGTGTGGTTGTGTGTGTGTGTGTGTGTCTGTGTGTGTCATATATATTTGCATCTCGTCTTGTTTTTAGCATGAGATAAAATTTTACGGAAGCTTCTGTTCATGCTCGATTGTGAATGAATTGTAAGTTGACATTCACCCCTTGTGCGTTCAAGGACGACCTTGAAGTCTCGTTTTTATGTGTGACCATGTGTGTGTGCATGAGTCTGCGTGTGTGTCTGTTTTCTTGTGTGTGTAAAACTGCCCCCCTCTGGTGTAATTTGTCCCAGAGGCCCAGGGCGAGGAAGTGTTTCCATCCCTCCCTCCTTCCCTTTCCCCTTTCTTTTCTCCTCCTCTCCATCCTCCCTCGTGTTCACTCTCCATCCCTCTCGCCTCCTCCATCTGTCTCCCTCTGTTTCTGTCTCTCCCGGGCGAAGCAGCAGTGAGCGATGTGACCTCCTGCCTCTGAGAGACAGAGATTCCAGGGATTTGGAGGAGAGATTAGAGTCTCCGACGTTCCTCCCGCCTACTGCCCGGAAGCCCCCGAGGAGACGAACTTAGCAGCATGAGCATGTGCACACACAAAAAAAGGCTTTCTTGCTTGTATAAACATATGTATATGTATATATACACATAGCAGCTTTCCCTTCCTTGTGTATTATTAGAAGCTTGAATTCACACGTGGGTGGGCTCCCTTTTTGGCCGAACACTGACACACACTTCACATACTCGGGCGTCAACACTCACACATATGCAGGCCCGCTCACACAACAGATTGTGTCGTAGCTACTCACAATTTAACTTTCATGTACACAAACAAACAAACAAACAAACAAGCAAACAAACGTGTTAACGCTCACAAATCCACGTAGGCATTAAAAACCCAGAAAGGCTTAAGCTCAAAAGTCTGTCTGTGGCTCTCACTCCAGCGTGTGCTCGCTCACAGACGATTGCGTGTCAGTCATTATTTTTGCACGCCAGCTCACAGACGCAGACCCCACCCCCCCCTTAAGCCATCTGAGTCTCTGCTCTCAGTATCTCATTAGAACGAAGCCCCCCCGGAGAGGACCTCATCAAGGCAAACCTCTAAAACAAACCAAAGCACGATTGCAGAGGATAAAGCTGTCACCATCACACGATCACAGCCATTTATCACCAAAGATAAAACCTTTATTGCCATCATAAGAATATCATACAATCTGCTCCAAGTCATTTTTTAATTCAACGACGGGAAAATCTGAAATCTGAAGGTCTGAGACTTTTTTTTTTACGAATCGACATCATCGGTGAAACGCCAATATCTCATTTCCGGAGCAGTCAGAGGTCTGATGGAGTAGTGGAGGAAGGGGGACATCGGGGGGGCTGTATCAGAACAAAAGACTTGTTGAGTGTTTTATCAATTCTTCTGAGCCGCGGCGCTCTGATTCCAGACGGATAGAGGGACCCGTGTGACGACCCCCCCGACGAGCCCTCCAGTCCCGGCCCTGAAGAGAGTGTGTGTGTGTGTGTATGTGTGTGCTGAGGAAAGAGAGTGGGAAGCAGCCACTCGGAGCACTCATTGAGGACACCGGCACGTGCACACACAATAAATGTGTCCGATGTGCATCTGTCTCACAGGATACATCTGACACCCACAAATCCTCATCAGTGTCAACCCGACAGTCACGACTTCCCTAGCAGACGTGGCAGGATGGTTTGTGTTCTCCCTGTTTGAGGTTCAGAACTCGCCTGATTACACGGTAAACCAGATGTTTGTTGGTGGGTAAGGGAGCTCGATCAGGCATGCAGTCATTGACCTGCTGTTTAACCTAATCCAATTAAACTGATCTGAATTCCCCTGAGAGTACGCCTGCCTGATTCGGCCCCAACTCCTGCTCTGACCGCGAGAGGACGTCTCTTTTCATGTGCCTCCAGGAGGATGTGTTTTCTTCAATGTTTATTCTGCCTTTGAATTCTCCTGCCGTGTGGGATGCCTCGCAGCTTCTTCCAAACATAACACCACTAACTTCCATCTGGCACATCAATAAATAAATCATCCGATATCAGTAACTCCTTTCTGTACGACCGCTACGACAAAAGGAAAAAGTTACAGGTTTTCGAGAGTTATACTTTCAGCCTTACCGACTCTGACTGAGAGCTATTGATCCTCATGTCATAAGCTGAGACATGAGGCAACATCTTCACACTATTACTAACATTGTAACAAATATTCAACAATGTGTCTGGAAAACAACCTCTGAGTTTCGTGGAAAACTTGCAAAAACAACAAGGATTTACTACAGGGAGTCAGAAAACAGGGCTGTAAAACTCCTCCAAAGTCCAGAACATCTGTGCAAGTGCAGAGAATCTTGGCAGAGAAACTTTTTCCACGCCTCCACACCAGTGACATCCGGTGGCCAGAAGCACTGTGTGGTTTCTGTTTGTCCACTCGACCCGTTCTTGTGGACACGCTATCTCAAGAACACCTTGAGGGAATTTCTTCAAATTTGGTACAATGGTTCAGTTGCCTTGTGACTTCAATATGTGTAGAACACCTCCAAGGAATAATTTCCAATTTGTTACAAGCATTCAGTTGGACTCATGGATGAACTGATCAAATCTTTGCAGTTGAAGGTCAAAGGTCAAGGTCATAGTGCTATCATGTTCTTGTCAATTTGATATATCAGGAACACCTCCAAGGAATTTCTTTAAATCTAGCACAAACATTCACTTAGACTCAAGGATAAATATATATTACAATTCGGAGGTTAAAGGTCACCTGGACCTTATAAAATCCTTTTTTACTTTGTTTTCTGAAAAAATCCTGTCAAATTTGGTTCAAATGTTAATTTAGACTCACAGATAAACTGATTTGATTTAGGTGGTCAAACTAACAGTCACGGTGGGCTAACAAACCATGATTTAAAATGTTGTCCAGTTGTCCCTCAAATATGAACTGACTAGATGTCCTTGTCAAAGGTCATGGTGTCCTCAGATAACCCAGACTAAAGAATTTATGAAGACTGAAACTGCACTGGTTTATCGAGGCATACAACCACAAGGCAATAATATTAGTTCATAACTTAAATCTGTATATGATCATCATACCACCATCACCATTGTCGTCCACTTGTGAGTCCCTCTCTCGGTATCCCTGAGAACAGTGAATAATGCCTTATAGAAAGTGTTCCAACATTTCCTGGATTGTGAACATTCCCCCGTTCACCGTGTGTGTGAGTATGAAAGGAGAATGACTGAGGCATGGAGAGGAAGTTATGTTTATAACAATCCAAGCACCGCTGCTCGTAATATACAGCTACATTTCCCCTCAGTATATTTATGTGCGTACAGCATAGTTTCCCTTTTATGGGCTAGCCATAGCTGTTGTACCTCCATCTGTCTTCTGACTCACGTTGGCTTTCTTTCCCTTTGTTCTGCTCTGTCTTTGGGTCTGTTTTTTATTTTGTTTTGTTTACTTCCACCTCCTCTCACTCACTAATTCATCCTTTTGTTTTCCGTTTGTTTCTCCATCTCTTAAAATAACATTCTGCTTCACGGCCTCTCTTTTATTCTTTGTCACTTTGAGTTTCTTTTACCTCTTCTTGCATTGTTGCTCTTTTCATGTTTTTTTTCCACATGTTTTGGACTCTTCATCTGTCTGGCTCTGGATTTGTCTGTCTCTGTGATTTTAAACAACATTATATTGACTTGCTTTGATTTTCTGGAGACAGTTGCTGCTTGCCTAACCTAAACCTAACCTTACCTTACCTTACCTTACCTTACCTTACCTTACCTTACCTCATATTATCTTGCCTTACCTTACCTCACCTTATCTTGCCTTACCTTACCTTACCTTACCTTACCTTACCTTACCTTACCTCATCTTATCTTACCTTACCTTACCTCATCTTATCTTGCCTTACCTTACCTCACCTTATCTTGCCTTACCTTACCTTACCTTACCTTACCTTACCTTACCTAACCTTACCTTACCTTACCTCATCTTATCTTGCCTTACCTTACCTCATCTTATCTTGCCTTACCTTACCTCACCTTATCTTGCCTTACCTTACCTTACCTTACCTTACCTTACCTTACCTTACCTTACCTAACCTTACCTTACCTTACCTCATCTTATCTTGCCTTACCTTACCTCACCTTATCTTGCCTTACCTTACCTTACCTTACCTTACCTTACCTTACCTAACCTTACCTTACCTTACCTCATCTTATCTTGCCTTACCTTACCTCACCTTATGTTGCCTTACCTTACCTTACCTTACCTTACCTTACCTTACCTAACCTTACCTTACCTTACCTCATCTTATCTTGCCTTACCTTACCTTACCTTACCTTACCTTGCCTTACCTCACCTTACCTTACCTTACCTTACCTTACCTTACCTTACCTTACCTAACCTTACCTTACCTTACCTCATCTTATCTTGCCTTACCTTACCTCACCTTATCTTGCCTTACCTTACCTTACCTTACCTTACCTTACCTTACCTTATCTTGCCTTACCTTACCTTACCTTACCTTACCTTATCTTACCTTACCTTACCCTTAACCCAACCCTTAACCCAACCCTAACCCTAACCTTGACTTAACGTTCAACTTCACCTAAACCTCAAAACCTCAAAACCTCAAAACCTAAAACATGTCTACACCTATGATGATAGATTTTGTTCCCCACAACATGAGTAATTCCTGGATCACACACAAACACACACACCCACACACACACACAAACACACACACCCACACACACACACACACGATCTGTTTAGTTTCCCTTTTCCTCCCCCCCCCCCCCCCCCCCCCCGCTCCTCGGGTGAGTCCCTGCATGGCCACTGAACCAGGGACTCTCCCCAAACTCAAACAAGCACCCGTTCACCTGGGGTGCCCCCTCCCTCCCTCCCTCCCTCCCTCCCTCCCTCTTCCAAAACCCGCTCCACTGATCCTGAACACAAACGTCACATAATTATTCACATGTGAGATGCAGATGGGAAAAAGAATCAGTAAAGCTGAAAGAGCCTCGGCATCTCTGCTCTTCACTCTTTGTTTGTTTACTTACTCAAGACCACACTGTGAAACCCATCGGAGGCTGATACAGGCTGAGTGTGCTGTGTTTGTCACAGAGCTGAGAGGCCACTTGACCCGCCCTCACATCCGGGCCCATACACTCCAGTATATAAGCTACATAGTCAAGATAGAAGTTTTGTTGAGGACACACTGCAACAGAAAATAATAACAAAGAATATTATTAATTAAAAAAAGATTCTATATGTATTTATGTAATATTGCAATTAAATGAATTTGTCTATGACTTTGGGATAGATTTGTTATTTTTCTATCCATTTTCTCATGACCACATTCCATACACAAAAGTGTGTTATTGTTTGTGTTACTTCTGTGTTTTGGAGGCCGCGGCGGCTCCTGCTCATTTCAAGCATCTTTATATTTTGTCTCCAAGAAAGTCAATGCCTGTCCCTTTATGCCTCCCTGAGATGAGAGGCAGCGTTTGGTGCTCTGGCGAGATAATCAAGTGACTAATTGTAGAGCGTCTTATTTCTGCCAATGGGGGCGTTTGATGCGCTGGCAGGAAGAAAATCCTGTTTTGCCAGCTGATTTTTCCACAAAGGTTAAAAAGGAGATGGCGAGGAGAAAATGGAGGCAATTATAGAAGATGAGAGAGGGCGACATTATTGTGTCACATGTTTTGTTTGTTAAAGGTTTTCGTTGGAAATCAGTCAGTCAGAGAATGTAACTGTATTGACATCGGAGATAATGGCGCCCCGGCTGCTTGTGTTGCTATTAGTGATCATTTTGTCTGTGCTTTGTGGCTCTGTGTGTCTCCTCTCCGTATTTCTCTCTCATGTGTCTATTAGTGTGTGAGTGTGTGTGTGTGTGTGTGTGTGTGTGTGTGTGCGTGTGTGCATGCACATGCTTGAGTGTGCCCATCCAGTTCTCATAATCTGTCTCTTTCTGTCTTTTAGTCTAGAGAGTCTGTCTGTACGCATCACTGTTGTCTCTAGCCGTATGTGTGTGCGTGTGCGTGTGCTTGTGTGTTTGTGTGTTTGTGTGTGTGTGTGTGTGTGTGTGTGTGTGTGTGTGTGTGTGTGTGTTTGTGCGTGTGTGTGAGTGTGTGTATGTGTGTGTGTGTGTGTGTGTGTGTGTGCTTGCCTTGGATGTTTACTGTTGCTTGGTGAGGACCAGTTTGAGTTATAGACCTTGTGAGGACATTTTGAGAGTGAAGCTTTTTGGTCGGTCCTTGCAAAACGTTAACAAGGTTGTGAACCAGGTTAGCATTTGTTAAGCCTTGAGTTGCATGGTTGATGGTTAGGCTACAGGACAAAGGAATGCACAGTGTTAGAGTGTCTTTTCTATTTCTTCGACCGCCTGCCAGAGAAGCAGTGAAAAGCACGAATAGATCAACTCCACACTCTGTGATTATGGGTGGCTGTTGGGTTCCTGCCTGGGCGGCGAGTATAGCTCCGCTGCACAGAGCAGCTACTGCTGAGGGAAGCAACAAAACAATATTACTCTTTCATGAGGCAAAAATAAATAAAACCCGATGGATCCGAGCAATTTTTGTCTCGTAGGACATAGGGAGAACAGCTCAGGAGGACAGTGCTGTGGGCACAGATTACCGGTGCCTTTTTGTCTCGGCTCTTTACTTCACCCTCATTTGACACGGCATAATTTGAGGTGACTGAAACCTAATGATGTAAAACAGAGGCAGATAGCTCTGAGGGAGGATTTTCCATAAACGTTGTTCTCTCCCTCGTGGTAATAATGAAAAATAAGAGTAATAAAATAATGACTAGCCCCTGAGTAGACCCAATTCTCCACTTCGCTGACAGTGCAGAGGAGCCTGTGTGTGTGTGTGTGTGTGTGTTTGTGTGTGTTTGTGTTTGTGTGTACATAACACGCACACATACACATATAATCCCTGTTGACTCACATAGCCCGCCGTTCGGTTTGGTTATGTCTCATCAGCAGGAACATTAAGCTTCTTTTAAGCACTTCTCTGTCTCTTTTTCTCCATCTTGTAAAAACGACATTATTAAACTCTGAAAAATAAACTTTTAGTTTCCTTGTTTTATCTCCATTTTGAGCTCTTCAGTGCTTCATGGATGATTGGTCTTTCCCCCTGTTTTTAAGGATTAATAGGATTAGAAACAGAGTTGGAAAGCGCCGTTGTAGAGAAAGAGAAAATGAGAGGGAGGGAGGGAGGGAAGAAGGAGACGAAACAGACCACACAACAAAGAAATGGAAAAGGGAATTAAGAAAGAGCCGTACGGAAGAAGAATATGGTTCAAAGAGCCAGACTTGAAACGTTGAAGAGCAAAAATCCAGAGGTGTCTGTGTGTGTGTTCCTGTGCATGTATGACACACGCAGCGCACGTGAACAAACACATACAAGGTGAGGCCTGACAGAGTCGAGCACGTAGAGGACGGGGCTTGGCTTAGATTGGCTGACACCCTGAATTAATTATCAATAGTGGCAGAGAATTACAATTCACCCCTCCTAATCAAAATTCCACTTTAATGAGTTACAGCTAATGAGCAGCGTCTGATAACTCTTAAAATTAGTCACAGAGAGCAGGGCGTCAGTCAACATATGTGTCATGCTATATCACAACCCTCCTCTTCCTCTCGTTCTTTCCCTCCTTTCAACTGAACCACGCCGCCTGAGGAATTTTACTAATGTGACGCTGATCACCTCTTAAAGACACAAGCAGATTTTGGCCAAAAGCCTCATATTGTCCCTGTGTGTGTTGTGTGTTGTGTGTCTGTGTGTTTGTGTGTGTGTGTGTGTGTGTGTGTGCGTGTGTGTGTGTGTGTGTGTGTGTGTGTGTGTGTGCGTGTGTGTGTGTGTGTGTGTTTGTTTACAGCTATCTTTGATTTGCCTACTTCTCCTTCATGAGGATCAGTTTGCGTTATAGGCCTCATGGATTCAGGACATTTTGGGAAAGTGTGTGGTCCATGTGATTTATGTTGTGGGGTTTGAAATCTGTTCACACAATCACATTTTGGGGACTTGTCTTCTTTATGGGCACAGAAGCAAGTCCCCATAACTTGGATCATTGTATTTCAAGGTCAAGATAGGTTTTAAGGTTTAGGTTTAGGTTAAGGTTTATGTTAAGGTTAAGGTTAAGGTTAAGGTTAAGGGTTAGGCAAGTTATAATTATTGTTGAGTTTAGAGTAAGTCTCCAGGAAGTCTATGCACGTTGTAAGTCAGTGTAATGTCCTCATAAGTCAAGGGGACATGACTGTGTGTGTTTGCGTACGTGCGTTTGTGTGTGTGTGTGTGTGTGTGTGTGTGTGTACATGCATGTGTGTGTGTGTGATGGGGATGAGGATAGCAGCAAGCCCATAGCAAAGCGGCGTGCAAGTGCCACATTCCCAAAAAACGAATAATAACCGGTAATCTCCTTAGCCGTCACAATTCTTGCTGTCCCTGCACGTATGTAAACAAGGCTTGAGGCTGTATTTAGATTTCCCATGGGAGATGCACATTCCACCAAACTCTGGTCCACTGTAATCCTCTTTGTTGCTGAATGAAAAGTTGACGGGGACACCAGGATGCTGCCAGGTTTATCTGTGATTATAGACAAGTTTGACTCAAACTTTTTACTGCCTGTGCAAATGTGCATGCGGCATCATTTTTTTTGTATTTCCAGTTTACGGATTGTTTACTGTAGTTTTGCTCTGGTGTGTGCTTGCGCATTTGTGTGTGCCTGTATTTGTGTGTCTGTGTGTGTGTGTGCCCCTCTGTCCTTGGTCTCTGCCTGCCAGCCATTCTGTTGTGAGAGAACAGGTGCAGATGAATATGAAACAGACCGTCAGAGCTTATGCGCTCTGGCCCTTTGTATGCGTGCTCATGTTCGAAACATCATGTCAGAGCATACTGGCTCCCCACCTCCATCTTTAACACCTTCTTTTTAGTGTCGTGCACCGATGCTAAATCTATTTCACAGAGGGCAAACACATTTTTTTGTGGTGGACGCACAGATCCGGGCGCACAGCAAAGAGGCAGAGGGCAGGACTTTGTAATGGAAAGTCTAAAGTAAATGCAGAGAGCGGACAGCGCTCTGATATCCAACGCTTCAGATGAGTCCAGTGCTAAGAAGTGGACAATGGACAACCTGGGAGATCTTCTCTAAAATGTAATCACCCCTATGAATTTTACACACACTCACCAATCTCACACCCTTTCCTGTTCTGTGCTCTCATCCCTCCAGTGTGAGACATTCCTCACGCCGGCTCAGAAACTGCTCTCACTCAACTTTCTCTCATCACTTTGTTAATAATATGAGGAATGGACTCTAGAGATAGATAGAGAGAGAGATGTATGGATACAGATGCAGATATATAGATTAATAGATGCATAGACGTATAGATAGATTTACGGATGTATAGATAGAAGTCCAAATGTATAGATAGATAGATAGATAGATAGATGGATAGATAGAACTTTCTTCTGTGACTCTATCTTTAGAGTTACACATCCCTGGCCAGTGATGTGCCTCATCCACCCTCCTCCCTCACTCCTGATCTGCAATTTTCTTTCTCTCCCCCTCCCTCCCTGTCTCCCTCCCTCTCACTCTGTCTTGCTCCCTCTGTTTCTACCTCAAACACACGCAACCCAGGGCGAAGACGGGAGGCTGCTCACGACCCGGTGCGCTGCGTTTCGTCCTCCACTAATGCCTCCTTTGGTTTGATTAGTCATACTGGATCGATAATCTCTCTAGGGCAGACCATCGGTGGCATCTCTCCAACACGTATCGACCCTTGACTGGATAAAAGCGTGCAGGTTTTGGGGGATTCAGGGGAGTCCGACATGTCCCTCCTCTGCGCCCTGTGCTCACCAGCAGCGCCGATCTTGTCATCGGCCACCGTAGGGACGTGTGTGCGCTCCATGCGCTGCAGTTGAACTTCACTCTCCTCCGTGACAGACCCTGGATGTCGACACAATAGCCACAACGCAGATTGCGCGTAAATCCACGCGTGGCAGTACGGCTTTGAATGGAAACGCCAACAAGTGGAAACTGGTAATGTAGCCTATCCTTATGCCGGGACCCTGACACGTGGATTTGACCAGTTCAATTAAATGTGACGCGTTGAGCTTGCGATTTAACAACCCACGTACCCAGCGACATATGGTCTGGGATCGCACATCTGAAGCCATCGAGCCGCTGCTTCTCCACGGCGCATCATCGGCGGGGCTGGAGCGGAAAGAGCCGGGAACACTGAGGAATGCGGAGCCGGGACTTAGTCTTTACCAGCTCACCTGCGGAACTCTTCGCAGCCAACACCAAAGTAAGTCTTTACCTGAACAGATCCATGCGCTCTGGTGCCTTTTACGCATGTGGCTGAGATAACGTAACAAGAACATGTAGTACTTTAGAGGAATCTGTAGTTTGCAGTGACTCAAGCCAAATACTTTGTGGTGTAGATAAGGGGAGAGTATTATGTTGTGTCACTGGAGGGAGTTTATCAGTGACCTTGGAGACATTAAGGTGTTCTTTCTTGCAATTACATAATAGTCATTTCTATAATCCTCGCACCTTTATCACCTCTGCTGCTTTTTAATCCGTGCGACAGGACGCACAGAGTTAACACACACAGGCTCAGTTGGCCACATAACCTCCTCCTTGTCTTGTCACCCTGCAGCCGTCAGACGCAGCCGGGGAGCCCGCCACAGAGCACCATGCTGAGGCAGATCCTCCTCAACTCCACCGACAGCCCGGACTTCGACCTGGTGCTCATGGCCCAGTCCTCCACGCAGGCCCCCTCTTCCCTGAACGCCTCCCACGGCGGCTCGGTGAGCGTGGCCGCCCTGCTGCGACCCACCGCGGGGCGAGGCGGCGGGCTGCGGGATGGCGAGCTCCACAAACCGGACCTGATCACCTACCTGGTCATGTGCCTACTGCTCTTCCTGCTGGTGCTGCTCATCGTGTTCTTCATCAACTGCCAGCTGCGGAACTCCTTCTTCGCCTCCATGCCATATGACAGGTCGCTGAGAGAGGCCCGGACCACCTACAAGTAAGGCTGGACCCGCTGGGATGGACCCCTGCGACCCGTGGCCCTTTGGGGGGGGGGGGGGGGGGGGGTCAGGACTGACTTGTGTGCCTGCGTGCGGGTAGTTGCCTTTACGAGTTGTCTTGGACACATTTGATGCTCTAAATAAACAGGAATCCCCAACCAGACCCCACACGGGGAGTGAGGGACTCAACTGTGTCAAATGTTTCCCAAATGTTTCCACTTCAAGACCCCCGGCCCTCTTCAGACCACAGGAGGCGTCTCTGAAGACCACTGGTGTGCGCGTGGGCCTGCTGCCGGTGGAAAGATAACAATTTAACTCCTGATCAAATTTCTGACTCTTATATTTGCTGGTAATTAATGAAGGAATTGTGAAAACATCCATCATCCACTGCAACCCCCGCAAAGCACTTCGGAAATAAACAGTTTAGTCCCTAATGTAGCTTCCACTCAAAAGCTTCTCCTCATTCATCTGTATAGTGGCTTACCCATCTGACCTGTCTCCTGCAGTTTGAGTGCAGATCCACGGAATTTCCCACTGGCCCTGGCAAACCGAATCATTTTTATTTCCCAGAGCAGAGTTGCAGGCTATGTCAGCGCAGAGAGAATCTCCAGTAGTTTGTATATACCACAATTTGTATGACTGTAACTTACCTGTCTTGTCTTGTGAAATGATGCAATCAACCCGCAATCTCCCATATTGTACACTGGTGATTAAATGGATTAAATGACAGACTGTAGGCCTATGTCGTCACATAAAGGTATTTCAATGTATACTTTTGACGTCTTTTTGGTCTTTCTGTGGATGGTGATGCTGCAGCTGCTGGTGGGAAGGGCCAACTGGTAATCATTTAATAGGTCTGCGTCCACAGAGGTGTTTATACGAGAGCCACAGGGCTGCAGGCCTTACCGTGCACTTTCGCTTTTAATTAACCTCTCGCACAATTGACTGCACTAATATCCGGAGAATGACTCGAGGCTGGAAAAAAAACATCATATGACGAGTCCTGTGCGTTAAACCGATCTGCTGCCACCGGTGATACTCATATCCTCCCCAATCTTGTTGTTGGAAAACCATTCTCTCATGCCAGGACAGAAAGATGAGCCTATCTCTGTAATCCTGTGGGTGTGTGAGTGTCTGTCTCTGTGCGTGTATGTGTGTATGTGTGTGTGTGTGTGTGTGTGTGTGTGTATGTGTGTGTGTGTGTCGTGCGCGTTGTGAGGTAAGACAAACTGACTTTCATAGAATGTAAATCTTGTCAGAGGATCATGGACACAACAATTCTTGAGATAATTTATAAAGAGAGAAATATAAAATGTCTGTGGTGCGTAATTTCTGGATTTGAGAACATTGCACAGATTGGAGGCTGGAGACAGAAGGACACGGTGTCCCGGGGTGTTTGCGCATAAGGACTGAAACAAACTAAATGCGGTTATTTTGACATTCTGGATCGATTATTCCTCACAATCAGAAAGAAAGCTCCATGTGGCTTCTTCATTCAGTCCATTGCTGCGAAAGCTATTTATAGGCAGGATCAATATTCCTCTGTACAGATATAACTGCCACCCAATGTCAAGGGCTTACACTTATAAATGCCAACAAGTCATTTTAGGGAACATTATAAAGTAGTCTACAACACACACGCGCCAATATGTGTACATTTACTTTGGTTGACGCGCTGTCTCAACTCCGCTGAAACTGCAGCACCTGCCGTTCATACTTTAACCGCTCGGGGGCGCCTGAATGCTGATTATTTCTATACACACTTCATTACCACCGTCCAAAGTACAATTTAAAAGATCACAATTACAAAATCCCCCCCAAAACTCACCTGCACTGAACAGAGATCAAATGAAGTACTGTCACTCGTATTAATATTTAAATAAGGAGGGGGAAATTACTAATAGTGATCTACATTTTTTTATAATAATCATTATAACACTGACACAATTGAGGTCTCACCTACACCCAAATGTCTGATTCATTTACGGAAATAAGAGATGAGTTGTGTAATGTCTTGGAATGTGCAGCATCAAATACCTGAGTAAAGGTCTTCTGGTCGATCTCATATCAGATCCTAAAGGTCAAGGACACAGAAAGTTGAGTCACAGAGAGGCTTTGTGTAACTTGGTTATATTACCGCCAGAGAAAAGTGGCAAAGGCAACACATGAGA
Organism: Pleuronectes platessa; assembly: GCF_947347685.1. Classification (NCBI taxonomy): domain Eukaryota; kingdom Metazoa; phylum Chordata; class Actinopteri; order Pleuronectiformes; family Pleuronectidae; genus Pleuronectes; species Pleuronectes platessa. The sequence continues at coordinate 17,672,851 of NC_070633.1, forward strand.
TTACACTACAGTTTGCAGGCTACACCTTCTCTCTTATGGAGCTTCTTGAACAAATGAAATACTTTAAATAAGCAGAACTTTATGGGTTACTGCCTTCTTCCTTGAACTGATTAAACACAAAACTGGGAGACACTGCTTAAACATTCTCCTGTACTCAAACATAGAAATCATTGAACTGCATAATTCCATAGCATCATCAACCAAATGCCTGAGACCAGTCACCTGAGACCAGTTAGTGATCCCTGATACTGGCCTGTGCTGCCTGCTGCTGGTGGCTTTCTCCATTGCACTGATCAACTCACATTTACTTTACAGGTCTTTTTCCTCTTCTTCTCATCTTCTAGAGTTTAGATTCTAGATTGTGACACAATCTAAAACTGCATCCTTCCCTGTGATGCTCTAAGTCAGTGGTTCCCCAAACTTTGTTTCTGCAGGGCTGCTCCTTGGCAGGTAGAACAATTTCCCAAACCCCAACTCCCTCCTACATAATCTAGAAATTATCCAGAGGGGCTGCATGTGAGAACGCAAATGTCCCAGTCGGAGACGTTGGACAATCATGTATAAAATAAACATCAATAAAAACACAGACGCGATCTGCCTGTAAACTCTGACAGACTTTATTTGAAACATTGTCGACAATAATTAATGCATTAATCCAACTTAAATGGTGAAATGTCACTGAAAACACAAGACACACCAGAGAGGAAGTATTTAAAATGTGACTATATGCATAATGCTTCTTCTAAAGTTGTATTTAACTTCAACTTAAACATGACATCTTACTGAAAAAAGGAACAAGTCACTTTGGAGTGGAAGATGCACTCTACAGCATGATTCTCACATTTTTATTTCCTCATCAGCATCACTTCTTTTTAGCCTCTTTGCACAAAAAGGTGTATCAATTCCCTGAGAAAAAAACCAGAACATTCTCTCCACTTGAACAACAGTTCTAGTCCAATAATCTTTTCAGTGAGCGGTGTGCACTCGCTTTGTGCTGCAGATCTCAGCAGCTGTGAGACTCTTAGCTCAATTTCAATGTGCAGCTTTGATCTGCATTGTGTTTTGACAGAATCTCACTGAGGCACGATGTGGCCAAGAATCAGAATCAGAATCAGAATAAGAATCAGAAGTATTTTATTGCCAAGTAGGTTTACACCTACAAGGAATTTGCTCTGGTAATTGGTGCTTACAATTAACATAGAAACATAAAAACGCAATAACATAAAAACGCAATAAATACAACATACATAGGAAAAGCAATACAAAATAGAAAACCAGTATATATTTACTCACTTTTTTCCAATATCTATAAGTAACATTTATTTTGACATAAACATTTCTGAATAAAAATATATAAAAGATAAAAGATGTAAAAAGTGAAGTAAAAAGTGATATGCAAAATGCAAAACAGTAAAAGGAAAGGAGTGTTGTCAGGGCTCTCCTCCCTATAACTCCCCAACTCTCCTTGGATCAGTAATCCTTGGAACCATTCACTCAAGGCTACAGTCTTCTTTTGTTGTTGTTTTACAGTTAACCCTCTGGTACGATGAGCAGTTGCACTACTCTGGCTGGGATCCTGCTTCCCTGGAGCAGCCTGTTAAATCCTCTCAAGTGAAGCTGCAGAGTTAATGCTCAAGGTCCAGGTCTGATCTGTGTTTGGAAAATGCAGAAAAACCTTTTCTCACACGGGTAATATGTTACAAAAGGAACATCTTGGAATGTGGCCGTCGAGCAGCAGCTTCACGCTCCGGCGGTGATGTCGCTTCCTGGAGCCGCAGCCTCGGAGCAGCTCCTCTCAGGTGAAGCGGCAGGGCTCTTGGCTCCGCCCCCCCGTGTCTGTCACAGAGGAACAGGAAGACTCCGCCGATCACACTCTGTCACTCAGAGGATAAAAAAGTTAACTAAACTTGTCTCAGTCATGGAAACTAACTTGGGAGACACCGTGGGGACCGGTTACCATTAACACCGACTCGCTCCTCGTGTTGTACGAGCCGAAACAACTCGCGGAAGGAAGAAGAGAGGAGGGTTGTGTCTTTTTTTGTCTTAGCCCACGGTTACTCTGCCGAGCTAGCGTAGCTAAAGCTAACGTTAGCCCATATAGCGTCGGATACTTTTAAGGATTTAAAAGTCACATAGTCGAAGCTTCACGTTGTGTTACACCGAGGACACTGGTGCAGGAATGCCCTCAGTGTTTGTTGTGTAGACGCAACAGGTCGTTTCCGTACTTCTCGTCTCGAGGCTCCGGGGCTGCGCTTTGAATTTCCCTCCTTCAGGGAGACGGACAGGCGGCTTCAGCGAAGGGGCTCCCTCGGTGTAGTTGGCTCTCGACCAAATCCTTAGCAGCGCTGTGCTAATTGTGGCTAGTAAGTTAGCCAGGGGGGGGACAAGCACAGGTCTCGGGGGAGTTAACCGTGAAGATACTCCCGTGTGGGGCAACAGTGTATTTGTGTTGTGTGTGTGGAGGTCACCACCACACTGGGTTTATTTTGACAACCGATTCGAGGATTAATCTCTCAGTATGGATCCGCACTCGGGCAGCTCCGCCTCAGCTTCTGGACCCAAGAAGGACAAGAAGTCGAAGAAGAACTACGAGGATGGAGAAGGGAAGAAGAAGTTTGTGAGTATCCCACATGTTGAACTCCGCTGCACTTTTCGAACGATCTGTTTTTGGTTGCGAGGGCTCAAAGGTCTCCTCTGCACCTAACTCGGCAGATGGTCACTTGTTTCTTCTTCTCACATTTCCAGTGAAGCAACAAACTGCGACCAAACCCTGTAATTACTTTCACCCCCCCCCCCCCCCCAACCTGTGATCAGTACAGCTTGAAATATCACCCTGTGTGCAGAATTCGCTATTCCAGGTCATTGTAAGTATCACCAGAGGAGGAAGGAGCTGGTGCCTCCAACTCTGAAGACGTGTACTGTGCAAGTTGTGCAGTAAAAGTGCAACAAGTCACAACACATGACTCATGATTTAATATGTGGGCTTGGCAATGTGTCCAAGAATGTCTTCAAGATAAACATGTTCAAATAATATTGATAACTATCAGGATAAACATCACAGGCCGACACTTGATCACCAGCAAAATATCTCACAATCCTGACACACGCCATTAAAACCTGTTCTGTCTTACTTCTCCTCACCATGCTGTCACAGTGGATAAGCAATATATGGATACTTTATGAACTTTTGTTATATTGCTAATGATGAAAGTTATACAGCGATAGTTTTGTAATCAATTTTAGTGCCCAGGCTATTTTATTTTTAAAAACCTTTTGATATTAATATTATTAACAGCTTAATAAGTTAGGCTCGCATTTCATTTGTTTCACAGAGAGCACCGTGCGTACTGTGTTAATGATATAAACTGAAAGATGATCAATATAGTTGTTTCAAAAGAATGAGCAAACATTCTGTGGAATGGCGTGGCTCGAATGCCTTAAGGCTGACACAATCTCGATGACATCATTTGGTGAACCTGGTCGCGCCTGCATCATGTGTGACTCAGCGTGGTCTCATGGGGGGGGCACAGAGGAGTAGTCGCTCGTAGAGATGTCTGTCGTCGGTCCACAGCGAACTGTTGTGTAACTGGACCTCATGGCCATGTCTAGCAACAGGTGAAAACTGATACACATACAGACAAACGGTAACCATAGAGGATGCTCATGAATGACATGTGGTCGCCTAGTAAACTGCTCCGCCACACATACACACACTCATGTGCACTACCTCTCAGTGAGGGAGGTTTCCCTCCTTTTTATTGGTCCCACTCAGACGCTCCCTCGATTAAACCACCAGCAATTCCTGCTGACAGGACTGCACAGAAAAACAGTTTGTTCAGGCTTTTTCATGGAACTAGTTCCACTTGGGCATGGGCCTAAGTGCAGCTATGCCAAGCAGAGAGATATACGTTTGTAGCTTGTCCAAGTTAGATACATATTTTTGATGACAAGACATTAAGTCAGTTCACACAAGCATGCAATCACAACCTGGTACAGTGAAAACCTGTCCATGCTGCTCTAGGGCGTTTTCACTCTTAAAAACTAATTTCAGTTCCAGAGACAGAAATTTATGAAAATACTGAAGTGATTCAGTACAGCTCCGTTAATGTACCCACAAGTTAAGGCTGGGCTGTAAGTAAACATGAGTCAGCGACAGGAAGTCATTGGGCAATGTCCTGAGATCACACATGCACACACGCATTTTTTTGTGAGAGATACACCGACTCGGTAAATTGAGCCTTTTCTGGCCAAATTTGTATTACAGCACAGTCAGAGTTCAGACAGAGGTAAAGCAGTGTAGAGTTATGTGTGGTTGTGTACTCGATCTACAGTGTGCTGCTATCAGTCCACTATCTACGACGTCATCACTCGCTGCTTTAGCCTCTGTTCAGACAACATGATGTGATAATGTGTGACGTGTGTGTCTGTGTGTGTGTGTTATCTCAACTCGGCGTGGTATTCCAAGCTAACATCCCCCTTGTGTGAAAGTGTCTCTGTTGTGTTGTCTGGGACTGACTGAAGCAGTGTGGGTGGGTTATCTAGTTTTAATCATAATTTATTTTCCTAGACATGGTCACAGTTTTTGGATTAATCTGGCTGGATAAATTTTGTGTATTCTGTGTATTCTGCCCAATCATCATTTATAATTTTAAAAACTAATTTGGACTCACCTCAACATCAACCCCTGTTATGTTTACTCACGCTCTACCCTGGATTGATGGGATGTTTAATATAAGTCTGTATGAGTCTGTCAGGGTCGGTTAAATCAGATTTGTCTGTTCAACACAAACATTTGGTGATTGGTCCCTTTTTTCACTCGGAACATCACGCAACTCAGGTAACCTATAGTTATGTTTAACAGGAATGCTTGGCGTGATTCACTGCATCTAGAAGTACATCTGCTATTTATTGTATTTATTAAGTAATCTATTATGTGAGACTGGAAACTGTGAACGAAATTGCCCATTTTGGGATAAATAAAGTTTTCTAATCTAAAAATCTAATCTAATCTAAAAAACATCTGCAGCTGAGTATGACTCAGGTATTTAGCAGTTTTTGCTGTGCTCCCCCTGAAGCACTATCCTCAGACCCAGAGACGGAGAGGATCTGCATCCAAGATCCCTGTTGACATAAACATGCTTGCTGAACCCAGCAGGCAGGCACAGGGCGGATTATCTAGGGATCACTGCATGGACAGTTATTTGGGATACAGGGCGAACTTTTGTGGATCACAGATTCTTGGTCTGGGACATCTTGTAGAGCTTTTTGAGGCCCTTTTATCAGATTTTTTCTAGGTGAAAGGTTTTGCTGAATTCTTCTTAGAATGCGCTGACTTTTTTCATGCCCAGAAAACAGATGTTGGTTATGAAGGAGACCAGTAACAAATATTTGGAGTGAGCTTTACAACTTACAACATCTTATTTAGTTGGGGACATCCCTGTATTTCTTTTTGATTGATAAATTATTCTCCTTTTATTTTGAGGCAGATCTTTCCTTTAGGGCTGTGTTAGTTGATATATTGCATGTCAGAAAGAGGAAATGATATTGCCCATTCTGATGATTGGACAATAATAATAATTTAATAATTATCAAACTTCTCGTATTACTTCCAGGACAAAATGCATAGATGCACAAGACTGACCTGTTCTAGTAGATGCTTTTCAGAGTGCCCTAGAGCAAGTGTCAACATTTCTGTCTTTTAAAATATTTGCAGAGTGGAATTATATGCTGACTAGCTCATGCATGCAACCCCAGCCTACCAGTGGGATCACTGCAGTCATGTTAAAAGATGATTGTAACAGCAGGAATTGGTTTTGACTGTTAAAATTAGGAATTTGAAAAACCAAAAACCAAATGGTATATATATTTTTTGTTCATACACTTTAACACCTGAAATCCAAATCATATTTTCTTGCAAGTGTCACGATACAGAACATATTTTGCGATATATAACTAACCTTATTTCTCTTGTCCAACCCTCCTTACAAAAGTAATGCAGTTGTGTAGCAGCTTCAGCGGAAAACCACGCCACACTGGCACGATCAGCATGCAATCTTGGGCCTGCATATGCTTTTGTGCAACGGTGCACCTACTTCCTGGGGGAACCACCTCAGCAAATGCTTCATTTAAGATAACGCCATGAATTAAGCCAGTCAGGTCACGACTCTTTAGTCACACAGTCTGCCTCGAGTAGTCTGAGTCAAGTCAAGAAGTTTGTTTCGATGTTCAGTCACTCCCTTTGCACCGGTTTCTTTCATATTTATGTGCCTCTTCTGCTCCCCCAACACATACACACCTAGGCACACACTGACACACAGTTTCCGGCTCTTTACGTCTCAGAGGAAGAGAAGCATACTGTGAACCGACGAATAGGATGACTGACTATCGGCATGAAACTGGAGTGGTTAATGGACTGCTAGTGACAGGGGCCTCTTGGCTCAGAGCAGGGGGAAGAAAGTGAGCCACCAGTGAGCCACCAGTGAGCACTGAGCAGGTACACAGGGAGGTATGGGGAGAGAGAGAAGTGGGAAAGAAGTCAAAAAAGGGAAATGCAGATAAGGTGATTAAAGAAGGCAGGGAGTGGGGGTGCAGTCAGCGATAATAACAAGTTACGGGTGGTGTGATGGGCATGGAAAGCTTAAATTACTGAGTTGATTCTAAAAAACCCGTAAGCGGGTAAATAGGTGTGGAATCCTACAAGGCAGAAAACCTCTGCAGCACTACTATATGGTTTAAAAATTTGAAGCATGTTGATCACACCCCAGGTCAATGATTTGAAGGCAGGAGTTGTTTTGAACAAAATAGCAAAGCCAAAACTCCTTGTGTGACACAGCTGGTGTGGAATGGCATAGTAGAGAAAAGCACACAGAGCATTTCTACCTTTGTGGGTCAAAATGACCCCTAATGTTGTTTACTTCATGACAAGTATGACAGATGGTTTCAGACCAGCACTGACCAGATGATTTTCTGAAATTCCATGGACGGTCTGTCTGTCAGAACGCACATGTCTGAGTCAGTTGCTGCAGACAATCTCCAGTTTCTCCTGCCAGCCCCCTTGTAATAAGCTGCAGCAGGAGATTATCCAGAGGAATCACTGTGAGTGCGTTGATGTTTCTAACACATGTTGGATGCATAAATTCAAAACCGGATGAAAATGAGGTGCCATACATGTAAAAGACTCAGATATCAAATCAACAAAATGAGATTCAAGTGTTTTTGGTGGTAAAGGCTGAGGTTTATGTTACGATCGGCCTCTGCATGCTGGGCCACCTCTTGCCTGAAGTCTCTGGAGATTTTCGTCCAGGATGGATCCAGTTGTTCAAACATTTCCGTTTAAATATGGCTGTAGATTTTTGGCAGCACTTTTAAGACTCCTCAGCTCACAGCAAGATGTCAGTCACCCTCAAGTTAACTAATATCCTGTTCAGGCACCAGGAGTTGGATGTAATAATGAAACTTGATGCAATAATCTCCATGTTTGAGCTGGCTGATTAAAGTGCACAGTGGCGTCTGTTTGAGATGCTCTTACTGGACTTTACCGATCGAAAGAGGAGCAGCTGTTGGCTCAGCCGAGGGCTGTGTTTGGTTTGCTCTGCTTTACTTATTCTCACTGCATGTGACAGTTGTTTTAAAAGAAGTGCAGATGAGCAAGATTGTTCTTCCACCGCAGCAAAATGACCTGGGGATTTCTTGGTTACCAAGCTGTTACACAACACCCACTTTATTTGATGTACTCAGACAGCTTAAGAGTCTCATTATAGCCTTTCTGAATGTCGGAATAAATTTATAGGAATTTTATGAATTTTGACATTCAGAAGATAAAAAGTCCATTCAGGGGAAAAGACATCAGGAAATTATTCAATAATTGTCAATTTTAGTAACTATAATATTTTTATGTAGGTATTTACTCTCCTGACAGCTTGTCAAAAGGAGCAGCCATACAGCCGAGTAAAATATGTAACTTGTCTATTTTGTGCCACCATGAATAAATTCACAAAGGGCAGAGTTGCTGTTGCGTCTCGTCCAAATCCCCAGTGACACTGTACTCTGCACGCTGAAGGGCGAAAGCACTTTTAATTTCTTTTTCGCTGCTGCCTCGGGCACAATGTTACTGTCACTTCATAAGATAACTGATGCGTTATATTCAGCCTGCTGGGCCAGCAGGAACGTTAGGTCCTACAGTTGTTGGGTTTGACACTGCACTGAGGCAAGTAGTGAATGATTGGAAACGCATAGAAGAAAAATGATTACATTTATTTCAATACAATACTACACTATTTGTCTAATTATTTGCTTCAAATTGTATATAAATGATGAGGTTGGCTCGTAAAAATGTTATTACGGATGTTGCCAAGTGGCTTGATGAAATGGGCCGGAGAGTGTGAGTGTTGACAGTGGCCAATCAAAGGTGTGTAGATGTCAATCCCTGAGCATTAATCATCTTAACAAGGGGGCAGTTGGCGGAGGGTGGCTCGGGCTAGCGCTCATTATAGCCCTGTGCTTTGCAATCGAGCAATCTCTTTTGCATCTACACACCTTTGATTGGCCACTGTCAACACTCACACTCTCCGGCCTGGAGAAGGGATCCCATTTCATTAAGCCACTCGGCATCATCCGTAATAACATTTTTACGAGTCAAAATTTAGGCTGTGGTGATGTAGAAAGAAGCTATTAAACTCTCTTTCAGCTGTAGATACTGTCATGTAGGTCCATATTGCATAGAAGTGCCAGGTTTCAATGTGCCTAGGTTTTCAAACTCTACACAAATGTGAGTTAACTGTCATGCCCTCAGTTCGTGCTCGAAATCATCGTCTCCTGGACTGTTTGCTTAGATGTGTATGCTGCCATGCCTGTCGTTAAGTGTAATGCTGGGAGTCTGTGTTTCCTCTGCATGTCAGTCGTCTTCTGTTTCCCCTCACTCAGAAATTCCTTTGAGCATATGTTTCTCTGAGTTATTGCAGTATTTACCAAAGTCAATTTGTCTTGCTTATAGATTTCTTAAAGCCCTCACTCTGTGTAAAGTCCATACAGTGTTTCACTTACTCTGTTCACTCTTGTGTTCTTTAGTCAAACAAACTGTCACCTCTGTGCTTGTTTTGGAATTATTTGAAGAGTCGGACAGATGGCTTCCCTTTTAAACAGTGTTCGTCTTTCCTGAAGGGGAAACTTCAGAAAATGTTAAGCATCAGGAATTGTGTGTACGAACTACTGTGACCTCCTGACTGTTGGTCACACTTTCTTTCTTTCTGTTAAATCTTACTTTTCCTTCTTACTCTTTCTAGCTGTGTGTGCATTCGCCTGTGCATATACACACACACACTCAAACAGATATGTTAGTGTTACCACGCAATAATATTTCTCTAATTCTGTTGAGCTGTGACAGGAAGTTGTGCAAAAATAGCACAGGATGCGTCCGTTTTCGTCCGCATTATTGCTTACCCTTATCTCTCTCATTCACTCCCTTCCATCCATTGTGCATGGCGGTACCAGTGGGAACGTTTATATGTTTAAGAACATACACCCAGCCCTCTCTCAGGACTTACAACGCCTGGATGATGAAAAAACTCAGCAGAGTTGTATCATTAGAACCCAATGGACATGTTGGAAATACTCCAGAGAGTGATAGAAACTGTATGACCCTCAGTTATCGGGGAATCATTTTTTTTAGCTTTTGAGGTTTTCAAATAAGATATGTTGAGTAATTCAATTGCAATCACCTCTGTGGCAATGGTTGTGAAAACTCATGGAGAAAACCATTATAAAACTCAGCAGATGAAGCAAAATGTGGAGGCTTCTCTTTTGTTAAAGCTACAGAAAGTCAGGGCCCTGTGCCCCCTCGACTGATGTGGCCCAAAAGAAATAGTTAAAATATGCCCGTCAAAAGTGAACTTATCATCAAAAGGCAACAATTTTTACATTTGAGAAATTAAAGCTAGGAAACTATTTGCATTTTTGATAGAAGAAATATTGTGTAAATTGCCTATTTCTTAGCCAAAAAGTTTCCATGCCATTGGTAGATACATTGTAATTACAATGCTTGATTTTATAACAGTGAAGCGTGCAACAGAATAAGAACTTTGTTTTCGAAATGCAGCATATCCAATTAGGACTTTTCTCTGTTGTTTTGTGAAACTGCTGGAAAAGTATTTCCAAAGTTTTTGAGAATTTTCGTAAACAGCTGAGTTCATCATTTTATCATTATATTCAATTAATTTAGCCTTTGATTATACTCAAATTATATCAAAATATAGTTTAAAGACTCATGTTTTGACTTGCAGGTATTTTGTGAAAGTTGAGTTAGGGTCTTGTGTTGATTTAATAAGCTTTGGGTCACCAAACTATGTTACTATGTCATGTATTGAAGTCCCAACTTCATGCATCATAACATTTCTGCACTCAGTCTTTCCTCCTTTTGCATGTTGAGGACTGAATGATCACCACATATTGTTTTGGGGAGTTTCCCAGTGCATATGCACAAGTGATCTCTCTTGTCATTTCACGAAGCAGTAGAGAGCTTGAAAGACCTGTAGGCTGATCATCACAGATATGAATACTCTTGACTGTTATCTGTGTTGTCAATGGGGGTGCTTAGTTGGGATTACAGTGTCATTCCTCCTCTGTGACTGTCCTTAGTGTCCCCCTGACAGATTACAGCTAATCTCAGACTGCTCTGTGTGTCTCAAGATGCCTGTTAAAGCACGGGCCTGCGTGCCGCTCTCACATTTGAGTGCTTGGAGGGTTGTAGTGTCTGTCTGTTATTAGAAATGAGACATTATGCTGATTTACAGGTTCATACTTTAAGTCTTGGGTCCTGTAGTGGGTTTACACGTTTTAGTATCCAAATAACACATGATTTATTCTAAACACATCAGCACCACTCTGTCTGACCTTTTTATATATTAATATTTATATATTTCTTCAGAGGCCACGGCAAACACAATAATCAAAATGTAGTGGAGTTAAGTGTGATTTAAAATAACCGGAAAGGTGAAACAATGGTCAAGCATTTCCTGCAAAAAAACAACTCATAGACAAATAAATAAAATTGTGATTTCTCTCGCAGCTATGGCCACGACTGCACACTTTTAATATGCAGGACCAGTGAATATTTTCACTTGAGTCCGATAATAATATTCTGACATATTTGACAAAGCAGATGATCTGTGTATCGATAGTTGCAGTGTTGTAACATCTTATCACAACATGTGATAATAAGTGATCAATCGTCAACAATGATGTAAGGTTCAAAATGCAAAGACACCAGGCGTCCTTCTCCTCCTGGTCTGGTGTTACTAACAGGTCCTCTCAGAATCATGCAATATCATTCACTATCTTTGTATACATTATTCAGTGTTTCCCCTACCATTATATTAGGCACCACCCGCCCCCCCCCCCCCCTTTTTTTTTATATATCGCCAGACTCAACATAAATCATTTAAGGTTACCTTTCCTATAAAACAGGACTATAGCTTGCTCTTTATTACCCCCCCCCCCCAAGCTGTAAACCTACGGGAAACACTGTTATTGCATGCGATATAACTTCTTATTTCTTCTTAATGTGCGTGCCGATATTGCTTTTCTATGTAATTGCAATGTTCCCGATAATTACCAAGAGAGAGTTCATATCGGGGCTAGTGGACCGAGTCGGTGACACCCAGCAGGAGCTTCCTTGTTCATTGGTCCTTACTCCCTCATCTTCCTTGAGTCATATGTAAAGAATGAGCTATAAGGTCTCAAAGCCCCCATAGGAACAAACCCTTCCTCTGTCTCTGATTCAGAATGATGAAGTCATCAGCGGTAGCAGTTGGTGACGGTTGCACATTAGCCATTCAGGAATTACATTAAAGAAAGAAAGTAAAAGTTCCATCACGTATAATGATACTTAAGGAATACCTGCACTGCACCCAGTCTAATAATCATGATGGCTTCTTCATTTTGTATTCTGTGGTGACATTTCAGGGGAATGAATAACCCATTACTTTAATAGTGCTTCTTGCTATCATCACTGCCTTTGAATCTGGAAATAGCCCATAGATTATGGTTTGTGAATTTGAAATGGGAAGTTATTCAGTAAATGATTTTGGATCTGCATTTCAGACTGCTAGCCTGGTGCTGTTGTTGACTGTATTACTTTAGTGCGACTTTGTTTTTTTTACCTGGCACATATGAACATAGACTCCCCCTGCCCCCTCGTTCTCTTGGCTTCTTTGGGTATAATTGAATTGTGTGCTATTAGTGTTGGTGACTCAGATGCACCTCCTTTAAATACCTCTGTGTGTTGCTTTGAAACCCATTCGTAAAATGCGACTCCTCTCCAAATTATAGGCTTAGTCCTGGACTTGTTTTTAATTCTCCCCTCCCCTCATTGTTTCCTACATGAGCCTTTGTGTGGTTGTTGATGTGTGACGTTTAATTGTAGTTGTTGTTGTTCTGTTTGTTCATGCATGCAGTGCACATGTATTTGTTTGGCTGTCTTTTTGTTTTTTTTGCCCTTCCTCAAGCACTCATTTTAGGGGTGAGTGGTCTTACATATTAGTCAAATCAAGGATTATTAGGATATTATGCAAAATATCTTTGAGCCATACTAGATTTACTAGATTTCTGTTTCCTTTGACATATCTTCAACTTGACTTTTTTGAGGTCATTTTCAAGATTGTCCATCTTGAAAATGAAATGAAAATGGACTTGAGATAGAAGTCCCTTTTTTTCCTGCATACAGAACAATAAGTGATCTTCAGGTGGATTACTTCTAGGGATTGTGCATAAAAAAAACATCAGTATGAAACATGGACAAGATTTTTCATAGGGTGTACATTTTTTTCGTATGACAATATCTCCAGTTAAACATCACAATAAATGATGACATGATGACATCATCAAGCCGCACCCTCACCCAGCAAAGAAATGTGCTCCAGGAAATAGCAATTGGGCCGACCTAGAGTTTAGCTCACTTCAACACTGAGAGTTTTTCCACTTTCTTCTAATATTCCACTTATGTCTGAGTGACTGTGAATATAATAACTTGTTGGTTGTTCTATTTAGATATTGTAATGAGACTGGTCCAAAAATTACGTTGAAATGCCAATTTACACAATCCACCTGGTATAAATTTCAAATATTAGAACTCAATTTTATCTTGCTGAAGTTTAAATTGAGTATAAGCATATTTGGGATGAATATGAAAATACCGTGCACAAGCGACAGCTCTTTTAAGCCCCTCTGGGATGGAGAAGTCCTGTCCATAAGTGTGATACTGGTGACTGTCTTTATGTTGTCGACGTGTTTGTGCATATTTTTGGGTGGAAAGCAGATAACTTAAATTTTAGCATATACTGATCTCATTAAAATGAATGAGTGGTAATTTTCAGAAAATATCTCAACTCACATCCTCCTGGACAAATGCAATGAGGATTTGTTGGTTTTCAAGTTTTGAATGTGTCGCTGTGACATTGTCCGTTTAGTAACTAAGAGATGCAGGCCATTTTACAGATATATAAAAGTAAAAACTATTTTAACAGCCAATGTTCTTCTTGTCCATGCTCGGAAACAAGGATCTTGAACTGATCTTAAACACACATAGAGAGGTACAGTATGTGTGGAATCTAGTGAAGTAGTCTTTCACAGTGAGCGCTGTATGACAGGAACGTAATTTGCCGACAATGTGGTCAGACAACTAATTGGTGGACAGACTTGTACCACTTTCTCTAAACAAGACATTGCACAAGGAGATTCTATTCTATTCTATTTTTTAGTTTGGAGGCCAATAGATGGGTCAGCAAGGGTGGAAAAATGTTGGTAGGGACGGGGGATTGTGTAATTAAACTAGCAACTGTCTTATTTATTTGATTGAGATGTACTGATATTTGTTTATTCTTAGCGATGCACTTATCAGAGACTGATATCAGATTTTGGTTAGATACTGACTCAAATATAGCAATACAATATCACTAAAGTATTAAGTTCAATTCTATGCTGGTCTTGGTTTACAGTGACGTGTGAGTGTGTACCAGGTCATGCGTCAGCAGCAGTGTGCTGGTACTACTCTCAGTGAATTGAAATACTTTGAGGTTGTGGGTATAGTGAGAACAACAGTACAGCTTCACCCTTCATGTCAGCTTCAAAACAACTTGACACTGAACACGACAGTACATCATATCACTGTGCCAATACTAACCAGAGAGTGAAATATAATTTTACAACCGTAAGTCTTCAATAAACCTAACAAAACAATTGGTCAAAGTAATAAATCTGAACAGAGACAAAGCAACTCTCACTGATGGATCGGCCAGTGACCAGTGAGTGGAGGATTTTCCGCCTAATTGGCCAGGATCGCTGACCTGCTAATCAGTCTATGTTAACCGTTTGTGTGCCGGTAAAATCCGGTGTTAAAGTCACCAGTGATCTGAATTCAGGTTCACAAACGAAATAAAAGGTTATTGTCTGTTTGTGTGTGAAGCGTGACAGAGACAAACAAAATTGTATTGGGAACTTTTGATTATTAGAATACTTAAAGTATCAAATAATTAGTCAGTGGAATCATGCAAATTGATGTTTCTCATTTCAGTCAGCTGTTGAATAAGCTGAAGTCTATAAATTTCAGAAGACTGAAAGTGAGAGATGCAACAGAGGGCTCCTTTGTTTTAGGTGGAGGTGGGCGGGGGTGATCGGGCTTTGTCTCTCCATTAACAGTAGCTCAAGGACGAGGAGCAGTCATGCAGCAAACATGTCCCACTTGGACTGGCATACAATCATAATATCTCACACAGTCAGTGCACTCAAATGGACCTTGGATCGGTAGGTCAGTGAGGCGTGCAGGAGCGTTAAACAGTGCAGCTTGGAGGTGTGACCTCTAACCTCAGCACCGGGGAAAATGTGGTCTCAGCTGTTTTGATGACTCGTTGTTTTTGCCTCCCTGTTTCAGTGTTGGTGTTTGTCACATGTTGCCTAGAAGGTGTAACTGACTATCAACAGGCAGGGTAACTCTGAAACAATGACCACTGTATAATGCTCGAATGCTCTCTCTGTATAATGCTCGAATGCTGAGTGTTATTGCGGAAGGAGTAAAGGGTTTTTTACACTTCTAGCCTCGCAGCTTTTTTGACTGTGTAATATCCTGCTTTGTCTGTATAGGGAACTCTTCAGCTGAGTCTGGGTGTGCCTGCCTTAGTGCTGCTTCCTAGTATGATATCATAAGTATGTAGCCAGGGCAACATCATAAGCACTATTAACTAGATGACACACACACACACACACACACTTAATGCACTGCATCTCAACAACCATCTTTTCCCCCACCCTCGTATAAAGTGGTCACAGGTTTTCACCAGTAATATCCAGATGTTACACCCACATTGGTTCAAAATGTTTTCGGCAGGAATAACATTTACTGTCCCACATTTCCTTTACCCTCCATCTCCAGCCTACTTTGAATCCTTACTGCCACACGTTCATGTCTGTCTCCCAGACCTATTCACACAGTATGAATATCCAGGAATGTTTTCCAAAAGCAGCTATACAGAACGTATGATTGCAGCAATAATACAGAGATATGTCATTACCTCAGCCAAGGACATCATGTTTTGATCTGTGTTTGTCTGTTTGTTGGCAGCATTACACAAAAACAACAGGGTGCATTAGCTTGGTGGAGGGATGTGGTGTGGCTCAGGGAAGAACCCATTCAACTTTGATGCAGATGCAGGAATGTTTTATTGACATTGAAAAAATGTCTCCCAGAGGATAATGCGTAGCTCTTGTTGGGGACTGAAATCTACAAGTATGTGCTTGCGCTTTTCAGATGGATAATGTAGTTTTGTTTCCTTTCCATTACTTGAAATAACCTGTGAAGGTATAGTACAGTATGGCAGGTTAGGATATGATATAAGATATCATCCAGTTTATATCATCCTTGTTTGTGCCTCGCAGATTTTAAGAAGTTGGCATCATAGCTGATGTGTTAAATTCACTGGATACATTTGTAGTCGTGTTTGTTCCATTAGTGTAATGCTGTGAGCTCTAGGGACAGGTGAAATTCGAATGACATCACAGTTTTCTAAATTTGTAATATCTGTCTGAAAATTATTTTTTTTTCCATATAACACAGCCCAGTGTGCCTCAATTTGCACTGATCATCTGACAAAACTGTGTTGCTTCACACATTTGCCTGTAAAAGTGGCCAAACACAGTTTTTATTGCAGCTCTGATTTACATAGTATCTCTCATCACTCTCACGGCCTGCTACTTAAATATGTATGCACTGATAAGTGTAGGTACGCGCACACACACCGAGAAACATCAGCAACCGTGTGTGACCGGCTCATTATATCACTGTCACGAGCCGAATGCTTCAGCTGATTTGAGTTCTCTTCAGCTGTCTGGTCTTCGAGGCAGAGAGAGGCAGACACAGCCTAATCTCCATCCTCCTTATTTTTGCTGCTGCCATCACGGCTGTGTAATTATGTTCCCTTTGAAACACTTAAATGTTCTGGATGTGTGTCTGGGAATTTGTGTGGATTTTTAGTAAGGGACATTGCTTTGGGGTACTTCAGGGGATTTGCACTGCAAAAAGCTTTGCAAAGCAACACTCAGTGCATCATCTTTTGATATCTTACTTATTTTTGTGCAATTGTGGTTTTAATAATTTATTTATTGTAACTGTACTATAGTGTGTGTTGAGCAATGTCCGATGGATCATTTTTACCCACTGTCTCACTTGGCCAGTAGATCATAGTTTTACTGTTGAATTAATGCATAACAAAATATAAAAGTTCACACTATGAAATCTGTGCAGGAAACAATGGCCTGCTCAAAAAAAAAAAACCCACTGCATTCAACAGTAGACAGTCGGCTAAAGTAGAGTTTTATCTTAGTACAGTCATTGAGCAGTCAACAGCTCAATCACAAAACTCTGTGCTATAGGCAAACACACACTGCAACTCAGCACAAGCAAGTTTGCTTTACTATGTTCACCTAAAAAACAAATGTGTTGTCTTGCTGAAAATATATCTATTGGCACATTATGAACTGAAAACTAGAAAGCAACAATAGCTACAGGGGAAGGAAAAAGTATATGGTTACTGCCTAGATGGCCCAGTGACTGGTTAGTCAACTTCCCCCACATAAATATTTCCTGGCCTCAGGCCATCAGGCAATCGGTTATGTGGGGTCCTGCAGAAACTCGTGCACCTTTATTTTCTATGGTCATTTTTTTCTTCAATTTTAACAATACTATTGAATTCTTTTTCAGTCCCCATTGGAGGTGGATGAAACACATTTTCCAGCATTCAATGTGTATCTGGACTTGATGTTAAACAGTTTATTTTCAAAAGTCAAAGGTCATGGTTAATGTGACCTCACAAAACATGTTCTGGCCTCGAAACCAGACTTGTTTGGTTGTTTTTTGGTGATCAAAGGTCAAGGTGACTGCAACCTCGCAAAAATAGTTTTTGGTCATAACTCAAAAATTCACAGGCTAATATAACATTTTATTTCCAAAATGTCGAAGGAGTACTTCACTCTGCCATCACAATGATCTGCAAAAACACAATGGCCTTTATTCAACATCCTAACTCCAGATGGAGTGATTACGACAATATTTCCTGAATCTTGACTGGTTGGTGGAGGCATACAACCTCGAAGTGGTTACCCAGTTCCTTTTTATTATCTGAACAAATGTCTTGTTAAATATTTCTCTATTAAAAGAGAACACAAAGTCAAACCCAAAGTAGGGGTGGGACTATTGTTAGCAAACAAGTTAGTACATTTACATTGTTGTCTCACAGCATTAGACAGCAAAATCTTCACTCGGTCACTACAGTTTAACACACTAGCAAGCCTGAAGGAACAGACTTGAATAAATCTTTAATCCCTGAATTTGTCTTCAGTAAATTTAATTCGGCATCTCTTGTTTTTCTTTGGTTAGTGTCCATATTATGATGTGGCCACTGGGTAGACATTGCAATACCTCGGTGAAGTGTTTGTGTCTTAACATTCATCTAAAAAGGGAACCTGTCAAATTCACTTCTTCATTTAATCAACTCCATTGTAGCTGATCAGATGAATCAGCTAATTTAATTGGCAATCTTTGCTTGAAGAGCTCTCTGAATTATTGTCAAGGAGGTTTGTGGGTTTGCTGTGGGGTCCAGAGTAAACATTCAGGGGACCCACTTTTCATGAAAGTATTATAAATAATTTGGTCTATATAGTGTAGCAAACGTGTGAAAGATACCCATCACAATTTCTCAGATCCCCAAAACATGTCTTGGAATTGCTTGTATTGTCCAGCTACCATTTAGAAGCCATTCAAGAGATTTGAGAAACTGCAACTGCAGCTTACATTTGGCGTTTTTGTGCAGTGATCTGATTCTCCACTGATTTACTGTTTTGTTCGTCAACTGTTACCTCAATTGACAATTCATTTCAGAGCTGGATTGGTTTGGGCAAAACTGAGAAAAGGTCCGGTCACTTCTGTAAAAAAAAAAAAACAGACGTTAGTAAATTCAGTCCATTCCTTTAATCTCAGCCGGATTATGTCCTTCTGTTCCGTTTGTGGATGTCGAGCCTTTCACACCACAGGCTGAGAGGATTACTTCACTGTTATGTTGAGGATCAGTGTAGCTCAGATTTCTATCTTCCAATTTCTCAATTCACATTAGCATAAATATCTAATATCGTAGAATAATTCAATATCTCCGTGGCTGCCAGTGGATCATTATGATCATAACATGCAGTTGTTTCATGCAGTGCTTTCAATAAGATGATTCCTGTAAATTAATTAAAACACAACGTAAGTAAGTGAAGCTGTTCTTTGATGCTGTGCTTATTAGACGAAGAAAACGGTTATCTGATACACAACGTTGCATTCGCTGCTTTGGCTAAATTATATTCTTATCTTTATTATATATTAAACTCGGCTCAATTTCACGACCATTTGAATAACTAATTAATACTTGCATCATTGGCTCGTCCATTTAATACAGGCCTTGTTATCAAAGCATCTCTGGGTGTGGATGTGTTGTATAGTTCCCTTCAGACAAAGGGACTGTACTTAAAAGCCCTCAGTGACTTTCTTGACTCAAACACTGCAGCTGAGAATATCTATGTTTGCGTAGACTCTTGATTGTACTTGTGGTTTTAAAAGGCGGAAATGTGCAGGTTGTTTAATTCAAGAACGTTCTCCGTCTCCTCCTGAAACACTCCAAACACTTCAGTTGATTACCCAGAAGCCACCGTGCCCCAGTCAGCTGCGTAGTTTTTGTTCTGTGGGCCGAAGAGCACCACTACATTTGTTTTCATGTGTCTGCGGCTGTTGTGTGCGTGTGTTTGCATGGATTCAGGGTCTGTTATTTAATAGCAGCTGTGTAAGCGGAACGATCCCTATCTTGAATGTTTTCCCCATAATCAGAGTCTTCTTACAGTCTCCCTCTTTCTTTGTCCCTTCTCTTTACCCCTTGTTCTCCTGCAAGTGAAGAATGTCCCATTAACTTGTCCAGCTGGGACAGTTGTCGTAAAGGGATGACCTACGTTATTATGGGTGTGCGAACACAAGGACACAGGAAGTCACTGTAACTAAACTAATGTTGTTGCAAACTCTATAAAGTAAATACTTCCAACAATAAGGCCTACCCATTTCTATAGGTTTTTTGTTAGTGAGGTCATCCGTTTAAATTATACACATAACTCTAGTAGGTAGTGGCTCCAATATGAAACCTGAATTATAACAAAAATGTAATTGTCTATATGGAGACAATTCAATTCCGTGGTTACCCTCCCTTATGGGAGGCCAGCTAAAATGAGATCGAAGGCCCAGCACAGAATCCTAAATGAGGTAAAGAAAAGAAGCCTACTGATTTTTATATGCTGTTGACGTTTAGTTTGATTAATTTACATATCAGTGCCTTTTTTAGTTGTTTTTGTCAAGATGACTTCAATTCAGAAGACGAATACTATGCTGCAATAATGTCCAATAATTCTGTCGTGTCAACCTCAGTCGTCACAGTGTCACTGTCAAACTTAATAACATGATAAACCCGCCTGAGCTGCAGCTTACTATGTTGTTTTTTTTAACGTGATTCTGTATGATTTTATTTTAGTCTTCGATATGTACATCTTCTCTTAAGAACAATAGGGCAATAGTTGATTTATACACTTGGTTTTTCCTTTTACCTCGGATCTGATTTTTAAAGTTGTGCAATTCGATATGTTTTTATAAGCTGTACCACAGAGAGGCTGCAGCGTCTCTCTTCTCACCGCAGTCTAATTGACTACATTTGACCGTGTGACCCTTTGACCTTCAGACCCCTGTGGCTCAGACCCCCTCTCAGGTTGTCTCTTCTCAGGTGTGAGAACAAGGGGCAGGGTGTGAGGTCCAAACTAATTCCTCTTGTAGGTTGCTGATGTAGAGTAGCACTTGAACACTATCAAAATACATGAAAAACAAACTACCCATGAATTTGAATATAAGCTAAATTTGCAGATGAGAACTAAATGTTGGTCGTCCTACTTGGATTCATGGAAACACCATTTTTCCCTTCGTGCTCTAATGCTACGTTTTCCCTTTGTGGTAGTACTTCTAGTAGTATCTCAAAATGTTTGTGTGTTAGATATTATGGTGTACTGTGTCCGACATGGATCATGGCAGGGCATATGCTGGTCTAGGTTGTAATAGCCATTCGTGCTTCAGTTCCCTGCAGCAACATTATTAGGTGTAGCGTGACATCTAGTGGTCATAGCCTGCTAGTTCATCTTAAAAAAATGTCAGGATACTTTGGGACCTAACTATTGATTACTGCCTTTCAAATGTCCCTATTAACCCCAAATGTCTTCAGTTTAACGTAGATGCATGTATCCTGTAGAAATGTGCCTGAATAACTGTTAAGATTAGCAGAACAGTGATTTACTCACAAATTTTCTCTCTGTCCTGCTGTGAATCACTCATGAACTCTGACATCTTCCTGGATCCATTACCTGTCATGAATAATTTCGGTTTAATTGATTCTTCCCTTTTTTTCTCTCCCTCCAACTGTCTCCCTTCTCTTCACTTCTTTTCCCTGTCGTTTTTTTCTTCTTCTTTTTTTCGAACCCTTCCGTGTCATATTCTTCTCTACAGACACTCAAACGGCTGATTCCCGACGAGGTAGGTTTGTTACGGCTTACCACCATCACCCCCTGTGCTTGACCTGTCAGTCTGTCACCGTGTTCTCTGATAAATTATCTCACCAATATCCATTTAATGTCATGTCACCGTCTGTCTCAAACCTAATCCATCATCTGTGTTTTGTCCTGTGCTGTACTCGCGTTGGATGTGCATGGTTTCAAGATGCACACTGACAGCATGAAATCCTTGGCACATAGACAAGTGACGCCTCTATGTGCAGGCAACAGCAAGTTGCCAAGATCCTATTTATTGACAAATAATTTTTAATCAGTTGTTGCACAGGGCCATTATGTCAGTATGTGCCAAGGTCACCTTCACCCATAAATGTATGTTCTTCAATGTTGTTTGTTGTTCGTTTTTTGGCAATAAATAATAAACGCATTGCTCTCAAATTTTGGCAAATTACCACACAAAGTCATTCAATCCAAAGGGAAGGAAGTTCCCCATCATTTGATAAAACTGTCACATATCTCACAGTTTCAAATGCATGTTGACTTTGTGTGGTGGTTTGTTGGCAGAAACCTTTGTTGTGTTATTCCTAATATTTGTCTCACATTGGTTAAAGGTTTCTTTTGTTAAACATGTAACTTCCCAAAACAAATAGAAGTGAAACAGAAATAACCCATTGGTATTTTATTATTGCTCAATTATTACAAAAGATAAAATGATATTAAAACAGTGGGCACATTTTAAAACTGCGACTTGATCAGGGATTGCACCCTCATTTGTGTGTCCCTACAGTGACTACATTTATATGGACAGTAATATTGCATAGGGCTTGTGTGATACATGTTACCAATAGAATATTCCATTCATGCTCCTGTTGAAATCTTTTAGAACATAGGCTTTTTCAAGCAATGTTAGTATTGCAAAATGCTGCAAAAAAAACAAACATTTGTAACATAGATCTGAATACTTCACATGTCTTAATTCAAGTATTGCTTATTCCATGAATTACCTTATTCGGATTACAGTAATCATGAAATGCTGTTTACATGGCTGCCTTATTCAGGCTACAGTTTTAATCTCGTTAATATTGTAATATCGCTGTCCATGTAAACGTCGTTTCTTTTTTGTTGTTGTTCTTCTGCTCAGACCTCTGTCCTCTAACCTGTCTTGTTGTTTGTTTATCCAGTTGGAGCGTTTCACCAGCATGAGGAAAAAAAACGACAAGGAGAAGCCTGGCCATGTGCCAGGTCAGCGTCACTCTTCAGCCGCCAACTATGAGATCAATCCTCAGGCTGCCATGATGCACGAACATTCTGATGAATATGTCCTGGAGCTCTTTGAAAAGATGTTGGTGAGAAAGACAGGAAAAGTCACAAATATTTAATAACTCACTTAATAATAACCCTTCATATTGATTTATCCTGATACTGGTCAATGAATTTTGACAACATTGTGTGATTTCTTTACGAGATGGTTTTTCTGTAGAAAAACCATATACCAGAATTAATTCTTTGTGTGTTTACTCTCAACATTTTTTGACACAAACATGTGAAGGACTGCTTTACAGCACCAACGAAAAATCTCTTTATTCAAAGTATTAGGTTTGAAATATTATATTGAAAGTTTTTTTTAGTAATGCTGCTTTATCTAAGTATAGCTAAACCACCTCTGCTCAAACTTTAAAACTGAGCATCTGTTATCATCTGTTTTTGGCTTAATCTACTTTCATTGTCCGATGTAGGAATGTTGAGTTGACATGTTATTCTTCAAATACAGCAATATGATATTGGTTACATTTTTATGATGCGTATATTTGCTGTTTATTCAGTCTACAGATTTTTCATTGATCAACATATCCTTGTCTCACAGTATGTGGATTATCTTTTTATCCTACTCCTTTTCTTCCTCTCTTCCTCCTCCTGTCTTCCTCCAGGTGGATATGAATCTGAATGGGGAGAAGCAGCAACCTCTGAGAGCGAAAGACATTATGATCAAGCGAGAGATGGTCTCCCAGTACCTCCACACGTCCAAAGCCGTTAGTACCAAAATAAGAATTTGCCAACACATTGTGCTGAAGGGAATTTTGCAGGAAGCTGAATGCATGTTATTTTCTGTTGTGACCAAAATCAGTTACATTGCATTTAGACCTTAACACTTCATATAATCCTATTTTAAATACAAATACATAGTGTTACATATCGATCTGTTCTTTTAGTCAGTAAAATTCTACTATCTAGGAATTAATATTCATGCACCTGTGCACAGAAGGGCCCTTTCTTGATGGTTCATTTCAAGGTTTGGAGTATTTCCATTTTATTTTACTTTCAAAAGCAGCAGATAAAATATTATCAACAATGCAGAAATCAAGTAGCTCAAAGGTCCCGTAAGAGCAGGCACAGGTGGCTGCTCCCACAGTTCATTTAACTGTGAAATATTCCTATTAGAATATCAACTTTTCAAATTATGCTTGAGTGTTGCCCTCTATGCCCTCCTGATGTGCTTTCTTGTCGAAAATAAAACAAATATAAAATAAGTGCAAGACAACAAAGGGGATTAAGTGTTTGTGTGCTTGGTGTGTTTGTTTGTGTTTGTCCATCAGAGCCAAAACCAGAGAGAGAGCTCTAAATCAGCCAGGGTGTACATCCAGGAGTTAAAGTCAGACTACCGAGACACACAACTGCTGAGCTGCCTGGAATCTCTCCGAGTCTCCCTCAGCAACAACCCTGTCAGGTAATACACACACGTCTACTACAGATACACACACTTCATGTCAAACTGCTGCATTAAGCCTAATAAATGCAGGCGTGCTTTAAAATATCTCCTGGTGCAGCCAAGTCAGAGTCAAGATCACAGGTCAGCTGAGAGCTAGAGAAGGACATAAAATTGCTCATCTTTCATCGCAGTGTTCAGACACACAGAGGTGATAAAGATGATTCAGATGCATTCATAAAGGCGTCACTTGCTCCTAAAGAAGCCTCCTAAAAACTGTCATTAACACACAACAATGCAGTGTTGCATATCAGGTCGAGAGTTGCACCCACACAGGTGATGTTAATGCAAACACACTATTATGTGATTTATGCTGGCAGCTTTAGAGTGTATTTTCTGTTTTATATTTTCACATATATTTCAATAGATTTATTTAGTTTTAACATTAGTCTTTGTTGACCAGTGGTAAGGCCTGCCATTAATCACTGGGACTCAAATTTCGAAAGCATTTTATTTGCAGTGCAATATGCAATTACTGTTCGAACTAATTTAAGTGAGTTCATAATTTTTATTATTCATTGTTTTCCTTTTTTTTACATTTATATAAATACCACATTAACTATCATTATTTAAAGACAGATTTGCAAGACCAACAGGTTTGAGAAGAGTGACATGTTTTTAATTTTGATTACGCAATCAGCAAATTCTTGTTTTGTCAAGAAGTACAAGTAAGTCATAATAGGAAAAATGGAAACCGAGGTTAAACAGTCTACTTGTAATTTGGGCCGAACAGACCCTCGAAGCACAGGGAACATTTTAGCCATTCATTTCATGTATTATACCTTTTAACAAGTATATAAAATAGTGTATCCAGAAGACACAAGCATTTTAAAAAATAAATAAATTTAACAAAATTCAATTGTTATATTCTTGTTGGTAATGGAAATTACAGAATGAAAAAGTGTGCCATGAAATCTGAATATAAAAACCGTGTACTAATCATGTGGACTTTTCAACTCCAGTTGGTTGCAGAACTTTGGAGCTGAGGGTCTGGCCCTGCTGCTGAATCTGCTGAGAAAACTACAGGAAGAGAAAGACGAGTACCCGTAAGACACTTGCACCACAGAGGGCTCAACATTACTTTCCATCAGTTTGTTTGTAATAAACTTTCCACCTGTCTGTGCTTTCTTCTTCCAACTAGAATGATGGGAGTGAAATGCCAACATGAAATCATTCGATGTCTGAAAGCCTATATGAACAACAAGGTAAGACTGTTACCTTACATATGTCAAAATACGTAATCCTTTCTTTAGTAGAACTTGTAATACAACCATCAGCTCGTTGTTGTAGTGTAACAATTCCTCCAGTAGAGGGCATCATTAATATAATGAGAGAAGGTCCACTCAATGCATCTGATCCAGGCAATAAAAAAAATCTTTAAAGCTTTAGTGCAATAACCTTAGGTAACCGTTATGAAGGTATTTCAATTACATTATGAAAATATAATTTATCTTTCAAATTTGGTTGTAATCAGAATTGACAGAAGTCAGTCTTTCTTTTATAAATGGATATTAGACAGATAATTGTAAATTAACAATATATGATATTTTGGATTTGAATAAGTTTATAAATTTATTTAAAAACAGATTGTCATGGTTTCAGCTTATCATGGTCCACATTAACAGCTTAAAGTAAAAATGCTTACTGTAGATAGTTATGTAATCTGTGCTCCTTATGTACCATTTTAAAAGTGCTAGCGCTTATCATTACACCAACGTAATATCAGTAAATATATATTCATGTCATGTATTTACGAGTTGTTGTTGTTGTAGTACATTTTATCCGGACCAACAGAGACTCATTCTTCTGATAAAAACACTGTAATTTGAAGCATGAAAACCCTGCCTGCAGATATTGTGCTTACTCTCCTCCTCCTTCCCTTTCTCTCTTCCATAGCATGGTTTGAAATCCATGCTGGAGTCAGAGGAGGGAATTCCTCTGCTGGTCAGAGCCATCAACCCTGCGGTGCCTCATATGATGGTGGATGCTGTCAAGCTGCTCTCTGCCATCTCCATTTTGGAACATCCTGAGAACATGTAAGCATTAGTGACAGGTTGATGCAATGCCATGTAATACGTTGCCCTCAGAAATTATGCCCAAACCCTCCCCACACAAATCAAATATGAAGGGTTGGCTCAATTTACAGTCCTGACCCGCACTGTTGGATAACAACTTAGAATTGGTATTAGTAACTGAGTTTCTTTTCTCTTCCACCTGTCAGGTTCTATGAAGAGCTTTACATATTAAATCATTATGGGAAAAAAAAAAAAATGTCCATGACAAATATTCTACAAATGTATTTTTTAAATGTAGCTACATGAAGTTACATTTTGTTTAAATGACTGTCTTTACAGCCATGAACGTGTTTTGGAAGCCATTACAGAAGAGGCTGAGAAACGGGACATTGAGAGGTTTCAGCCTCTCATCGCCGGCATGACCATTCAGAACATTGCTCTTAAGGTATATACCAGACACAGATGCACCCACTTACTTTATTCATTATAAATCCTCCGTTGTGGCAGCACTAGTTGTTCTATTTCAGTTATCGTCTCACCAGTGAGCATGATTTGCAAAACTGACTTAATGATTTTGCTGGACAGGGTGGCTGCATGCAGCTAATAAATGCCTTGATCAGCCGAGGAGAGGAGTTGGACTTCAGGATCCATATTCGCTCGGAGCTGCAGAGACTGGGACTCAAAGACCTGCTGACGGTACAGAAAACACTCTTTGATCTTTCTCTCAAAGTTACTCTCCAACAACACACATTTGCACAGCGTTGTTCTTATACCTCCCCCACTCCTGATGCCTGTGTCTTGCTGACTGGCTCAACACTTGTACGCCATAAGAAACTTTCTGTGAACTATCCAAGCTCGGTGTTTGATTGTCACACTCTTCCTGTTATTCTCCCTCTTGCCTTTTTATCCCTCTGCCCGCATCCCATCCCTCTCCCCGCAGGAGGTGCGGACGATAGAAAATGAAGAGCTGAGGGTGCAACTTACGGTGTTTGATGAGCAGGCTGAGGATGACTCTGAGGACCTCAAAGCACGTCTTGATGACATCCGCATCGAGATGGAATATCCTTCCACTGGGAAAAATTGTCCCTCTGTAGAAATTCAAGGTCTACATTCTGACTCTTGAAAGTGAAAAGCATCAGCCTGACAAAATCTATAACTTGGGTGCATCATATTTTGATATTTTTGCGGACTCATCATTTTTTGTTTAAATTACATTGCAAGCTTGATAAGTGAGAGGAATAACCACCACCCAATTAGTTTTTCACACTGAAAACAAATATGCATGATTCAGACAGATAGTGGGTAGAATCTATAAATATGAGACACAAAAGTTTGCTAATTTCTTCCCCTCTATAATCAGCCTGACCACTTTTCTTCACAGACAGAAGAAAATGTAATATTTGCATGCTTAATAAGCATAAGCTTGCAGGCCCTGGGGACACTGTAGCCCTCTGTAGACGTTTCACATTCAAAATTCATCCTGGCCAATTAGTATCTCAAAGACATTAGCTACTGTAGCGCTGTTAAGACGGCAAAACACCCAACTAAAATTCAGCACTGCTCTGTTTGATCTCTAAATGTCCTTTTCACTATAAATACATACAAGTGTCAGTCCAGATATGTACACAACAACATTGTAAGCTAATTATCTAAGTATTGATTATTGATTTCTATTGTATATAGGTTTGATGATGCTACTACACTTTGATATATTGTGAACACATGCATACTACTTTGATAGACTACTTTATGAAAACCTGGACCTAAAATGGCTCAATAGCCTCATGCTATACAGTTTATTACAGTAGAACCAGGTTAATAATGATGATGTCTTATTTAAATAGACGGATGCTAAGGATGTTTTTTCATATTTATCACACAGCATTTAGTGTTTCAACTCATTCATTTGTAATGACATCCAGGATTGACAGGTTGTCAGTAAAAGCTTTCTGTTACTTTTGACGTGCAGTTACATTTTCCAACACAAGATGTCTCCCAGACGTTCACAACCCAGTGTTCAGGCAGTCCTGTGTCTGTCTGGCTCTGGCTATAATTAAAACTAAGAGATAATGTAACACCGCAGGTTAAATTAACTTTGAAAACATAAACAAACCAAATGAAAGAGGTTATCAAATAGATGACAAGTCCAACATCACTCCCATTTTCATGTCTCTGATATCCTGTAATGTACAAATGACAGTGATGAGTATAAGTAATTTATACAGGAAAATGTTGCAAGACTAGTCAGCTTTGTCAGTGAAGTGTCTGTTAGTGATATTGTGTGTTTAATAATTGGACCTTAACTTGTTTTGCTTCACCGATGTGAGGGAAGTGTTTGAGATCCTGGTCAACACTGTGAAGGACTCCAAAGGGGAAAGCCACTTCCTGTCCGTGATGCAACATCTGCTGTTGATCCGCAATGACTATCTGGCCAGGTGACATGCACAGTACACAGTCTCGCATGATGATACTCTCTCACACTCACTCTGCTCAATTATTCAGATCTTCACACAGTTGAGTTGATGTAATTCTGTTTCGTGACAACAGGGTAGCTACTGTATCATCTGGGATATATTGCTGTCCCATTATTATGATGGAGTTTTCCTTTTTTGCGGAATAAACAAGTATAATTGTTAGATTTTTTATGCTTAAGCCAAATGAAAAAATAATGGCTGTGTTTGTTCATCTTATTACTTCACGCTTTATTGGAAAAGCTTCACAAACCCACAAATACTAAATCCTTTTTTTCACAGCCTGTATGAAGACCGCACATATCACACAAATAACAACCACTATAGAGCTGGACAGAGGACAACTGCATAAGGCACAATGCAAAAGAGCCACGCTGTTCCTGCATAGTGGTTGTGCAGTTGTAGAAATAAAGCCCAAATAACCATAACAAAAGCAAGAAGGCAAAAATGTTCTCCATTTTTTTGTTGCCTCTCTTCATCCACCTCTCCCTGCGCTTATCCCCTTCCCTTCATTTGCTGTTTGTTGTCTAGACCCCCGTTTCTGAGCCGTGAAATTAATACACGCAATGAAGTCCAATTCCATTTTAATAGAAATGAGCACAATCACCTCTTATCACCAGAGAAATGCTAATGTCTCTCTCTGTGTCTTCTACCGCCCTTGGTGGTTTAGTTATGGAAAAATATAGGGAAAGGAAGAGAGAATTATTAAATGACAAGATGAGAGTAGATGATGTTTGCACATTTACACACAGTTGGTCCACTTTAACACATAACATTGAAACGACTAATAGTTTTCTTGATGTAATATCACAGAAAAGGGACGAACAGCATGACAATATGTGCAGACGTGCACATATTTGGATTGTGTTAGTAATGTTGTCCGCTGTTGTCTTGGTGGTTTCACACAGACAGGAAAAGGGTGTATTTATAGCATTGTTTGGGGAATAAATTGGGAGAATGGAAAAGGTATGCTGGCCTAAAGAACCGGTCCCAGCTGAAGTATCCCCCTCGCCCCCCTCTATCACTTCAGTCCTTCCCTTTCTCTAATCCTGCTTTTTCCATCCAGGTGATCCAGTGAAACACAATAGAGGTTGTCTGTAATGGACTCCGCCGAGAGAGACAGGAAGTAGGGGTGGGAGGGAGAGCTGCAGAATGGCAGAAAATACTGCTTGGTAATTACAGAGATGAAAAGAGAAGGGAGGCGGAGGGCGAGACAATAATGAGAAAGAAATTGAGAGTTGAGGTAAATTGCTAGGTAGATGCTGAGAGAATGAGGGAGGTACCGACACGGAATGGAAGAGTTGGCATATGCGTCACAATGAATGATCGACTACCTGCTGCGTGGGGCTTTTTTCATATTTGCTCTCTTCTATTTCAATCTCAAGTTGAGAGGGAGTAACTAATCGATCATCTAAATGGTCAAACTTGGAGCCATGTGCAGACTATGGATTATCACAGTTTGCGATAAAAGGATTTATTGATGAAGAAAAATCGGACTTTGTATATGTAGTTTAGGATTTCTCAAAAATCTAACTGTCTAAATTTGATCAATCAGGATTTTATTTGTTTTTCACAAGTGTCAAATGTAGGATTTAGTCAAATAATAAAGTTCAATTTGACTCACTGCCACTAGATGTCTCTCTTGCTCCACCAATAAATCTCTGGAATCATAGTGAAGGATTGGAATAAGTGTTAGACAGAGACAGGGTGACTAAGAGAGATGAGGAAAAGAGGAGGGGAGGGGGGGCAGACAGAATAAATAAAGTATTGAGTTTGTGACTCTGGCTGCATCTAATGGGGTCAGGGAATAAGACACCTCCAAAATTGAGTGTCTGTGTGAAGCCAGCTTGATCAGACGGGGCGCTGGGCACACACCAGCACACTCTCACGAGCACAGTTGCACACAATCAATCTTTGTGACAAGAAACTCAAACTGTCATGCTGGCACAGACAGCCAATCTCAGTTACAAAGACGGAGTGACAGAGCATGAGTGTTCACACATTTATCTGAACAAATGAACCTACTTGCTCTTTCAGTCAGTCCCATACTCTACTCACACATGAGCCCGGTTTCTTGTTAATGTGTAGAATATACTGGTATTGTGAAATACCTACATATGCTATATTTGCTATTGTGTGACTAGTAACACTAGCTTTTTTTCCCCCAAACACCACATAAAAGTTCTCATTCTCTACCATTTCCCTCCCTCCTTTCCTCCACATGTCTCTCTCTCCATCTCCCACTCCATCCCTCTGTCACACCCTCCTCCCCACAGGCCTCAGTACTACAAGTTGATAGATGAGTGTATCGCTCAGATCGTGCTTCACAGGAATGGAGCTGACCCTGACTTTAAGTGCCGTAACCTTAGCCTCAACATTGAAGGCTTGATAGGTGAGTTGTTGTGACCAGAACAAACACATGTGTGATCAAATCTTTACTTTCCTCTGTCTATGTGCCCATCACCTGTGTGTATGTGTGTCGGAGTGTGTGTATTTGTGTATATATATATATATGTGTATTTGTATATATATATATATGTGTGTGTGTATACACAGAATACACATGGGCTTGAAAAATCAAACATTACCCAGCAGTACTGTGGCTTTCACGCCATATTTCATTACCCCGCTCCAATCACTGGCACAACTACTGTGTTGCTGTCAATTGCAATAAACATGCCTCTGCGTGATT
Organism: Pleuronectes platessa; assembly: GCF_947347685.1. Lineage (NCBI taxonomy): Eukaryota > Metazoa > Chordata > Actinopteri > Pleuronectiformes > Pleuronectidae > Pleuronectes > Pleuronectes platessa. The sequence continues at coordinate 17,703,898 of NC_070633.1, forward strand.
TAATTTAAGTAAATTTGGTCATAATACATGTGCAGTTACCCAGACTCACCACAGGGTGGTGCCAGAGAGGAAACACACCTCCATGTGGATTAAATTCTGCTACAGGTTTTACAGAATAAATCCTATCACAAGGACAAAAGATTAAGAAATCCCAGAATCTGATTTCACAATACATTGGGTAATATTTCTTTGTCCTTTTCTATTGTTTGATCCCGGACAGAAATATAATGCTACGTTGGTGAGATGGTAACTTTCAGTGACTGATGGTGATTGTATCTGTATAACATAAATCAGCTGTGCTTCCCATGCGCGTGTATATGCGACTCTCTCCTATGTTTGAGTTCCTTTGTGGAAGACACAAAATGCCCTCAAACACCATTAGTTACGCAGACTTTACTTTACTGATCAGGTCATGTCGACCAGCGTGCCATGTCGTCCCCTGTCACTCTCTGTTGAATACAAACACCTATTTTCATCAAATATCTCGGTGAAAACACATAGATCTTGGGAACATAAGTGGCATCTCTAAATGTTGACTAGCAAACACCTGCTGACTATAAAACTAAACCAGAGCAGAGTTGGAGGTGTATAGGCCACGTCTCAGGAGTTCAATACTCCTTTATGGCAGGTCTCCGTTGCTCACCGCAGGAGGCTCTAATTGCGCTGCTTCTAAATGTGTCCTGACACACACACACACACACACAGGCTGGCTGGCCTCCTTTAAGACTGCCAGAGTTATTATCGGTGGAAAGCAGCCCAATTCTGCCCCGCATGCATTATTTAGTGTTTTTCTTTGAACTCTGAAATTCAGCACAGTTTTTCCCCACATTCTGTCTCCCTTAGTGCTCTCTCTCTTCGAAGTTTGTCCCATTTAGCCCAACCACCATGACAGAAGTAACACCCCCCCACCATTACGCGTCCAATAACCATGTGCCATCTACTCATACACAAAATGCACGCTCTGAAATTGCATGTGGGTTGGCGTTTTATTGTGAGGTGCTTTCATCCGGCAAAACCTCCTCTTTCACAAAATAGAGTTCTTCTTTCGCTCTGGCTTGCTTACAAACTCATCTAGATGCACAAAACCTGGCAGAGTTTCAACTCCCTTTTTTCCACTAGCCATATTTTAATTGCAGCTGAAGACTCGCACTTTATCTCACTATCTGTATGATTCACTTTTCTATGAGTTTATTCGCTTTCTTTATTTTCAGGTTTTAGCTTTTCACAGCTCTCCTGTCTCTGAGATCTATCTGCTTGATCCCCCTCCTGGGCAGCATGATTAGCCGTCTTTGATCCACTGACTTTGTGCTATTCATCTTCATGTTAATTAGCTCCTTTACTGCACATGCTCGCTAAGCCCTTTGGCTCTGAACCACCTGTAGACCCCACATTTATTCTAGAAAAGCATCCCATTGGTCATCCTGTGTCCTTATCACCCTGTCCTCTGTCAGGCAGATTCTCTGATAATGGGATTACTCGCAGACTGTTGTATAGAGTCGTTCGTGTTTTTTCTTTCTGAAAAACGTGGGGGGGAATATGAGACTTTAAAAAAGTGGTGTCAGATGAATTTCGCTCCCTCATCTCCTCCACATACATATATTCAGACAAAGGTCTTTAAAGGTAATGATGTGAAGAAGAAGCATCCACAAGATAGCATCCTATTGTAACGAGATGCCTCCACAGGGCTCCCACAGTCCTTGACTTTGAGTCATGAGATAAGGAAGAAGAGAGAGATAGGATGCCTTCTCTGTGTGTATGTGTCTGTTTGTGAATGTGTGTGTGTGTGTGCACACAGCATGTGCCAGACCGAAGGGTACAATGTCTTCACAGCCAGACGTGCGCAGCTGCGGCGTCTGAAACCCTTATCTTACCCACATCCCTTTTTTTCCTCTTTTTCTTTCTCCTGTCTTTTGTACGCAGACAACATGGTGGACCAGACCAAGGTGGAAACGAGTGAGGCCAAGGCCAGTGAGTTGGAGAAGAAGGTGAAATACAGTTATTCACAATGAAAATAATAACATAGACACTCACACACAACAACGGCATGACATACACACAGACCTATTTACGTGTCAATCCAGAAGCACACAAGCTATTACAATCATATGGACACGAAAGGGGAAAAAAACATACATTTCCCCTTGATACACACTGACAGACTAGGATCATAATGAAATTCTATGGAACCAGTGTCTGGCTGACATGGGATGAGAAAAAAGGAGAAACGGGGTGAGAGAATGAGCATACACATGTCTGATAGCCAACCAACTGACACATTTTACTGGCTCGCAAAACTCACACACACACACACACACGCACACACATTCACACACACATTCACACAAGGGGGTAAATGCCTTGATTGCGGTATGCTGCTACTCTGATGTTTCTGTCCGAGTGACAGGATAATTGCCTAGAGGGAGGTAAAACTAGCGTTCATCCTGGCACACATGAAGACACGCACACTCAGACAGGATCATATCCACACAAATACACATCGCATGAACACACTTGGATTCATTTTTGTTGACCACACGCACACCATAGTGCTAGTTGTGCATGATGGGGTAATTGCAGGCAGTCTCTTTGGCAGGAATTAAGGATGAGGCTGTCAGGGCGCTGACAGCGAGAGTAACGGATCTGCTGTCTGTAAATTAAACAGCCATGTGTGTCTGTGTGTTCATGTATCCATCCGTTTGAATACTCTTAGCGTGTTTGTCAAGGAAAAAACCCCCGAACATTTAATGAAAGTTAGAAAATGAAACACTGAGATGAAAATGTTTCTCCTGCTCCTTTTTTCACTTTGGATGTGAAGTCGTTAAAAAAAGAAAGTGAGAAGAGAGCTCATACAAGTGCACTGAAGCAGTCTAACTCAATAATTGACACTAATTTGCAGTGTAAATTATACAATGAAATTGAAAGCACCAGACTGCAGGAAATGGCTTCCACAGGTCTTTGAGATATGGAAACTGCTGCAGCTTCAAAAGGGAGGCTGAAGGCTTGTGCATGCACACACATTTTGCTCCAATATCTCACCAGAGAACCAGTGGTCTGGTAGCTTCAGGATTCTAATGTATTTACGTTGTGTTATGTGGTTTACTTCACAATCGTCCTTTAAATGACTTGTTTATGAAACGACTTAGCCTGTAACGACTTCTTAGCTCAACCTTATTATTTTGGTAGTGCCCCCTCTGATTTGCAGCTTCACTACATTCATGCGTATCTCATTTTATTCAGCCTTTATTTTATAACTAGGCTTGTTTGAGGAAAATCATGTGTAGGCAAATTTATTGTGTTTGTCAGTTTTATTCTTTCACATTATGGCTGATGTCGAGCAGAGAATTGTCTTTTTAAAACATTGCTATTGTATTTTATGACGCTATTATTCTTCAGTGTTGAATTCATACTTAAAATCATTTTAGATTTTCTAGCCACTCCAAAACAACATTTATTTATATATATATTTTTTCTATCCACACTCCTTTACGATGCTTTATTTACTCAGTTCTGTCTGTCGCCCATCCTGAGTTTCTTATAACGAAGGGGAAGAGATTTGTTTACCAGTTGGATGTGGCTGTGGCTGTCACTGGTGGAACTGCATCAGCAAAAGTTGCACACAATTAATTGAATATTCAGGACACAAACATACCAGACATGCCACTTTCAACAAAGTGGCACAGTATCTATTTTTTAGCACATTCGTGAAATCTAAAAAGAAACAACAACATTGTGTTCTGCCTACAACATCATGCCAATTGGAAGTGACTTCCACACAGAACTTTCACCAGAAACTGTTCCCAGCACTTTTTAAGGAACTGTACCTAAGTCTATTTCTCTCTCCATGACTCGTATCATGTGCATTAGCTGGATACAGAGTTGACGGCGCGCCACGAGTTGCAGGTGGAGCTGAAAAAACTGGAGGGCGACTACGAGCAGAAGCTGCGGGACCTGAGCCAAGAGAAGGAACAGCTGGCCTCTTCTAAGCAGGAGCGAGAGAAGGAGAATCAGGGACTACAACAAGAGCTAGGCACTCTGAAACAGCAGGTACAAACAAACACATACACCCACCCACCTGGCTGTGTGAGCCTTAATGCCTTTTTAATTCAAATAACTCATAATCATATAGAGTTTAACATTTTTGGCTTTTTCAAGTCAAGGTTAATTGGAAAACTTATTTATAGAATGTCTCAATGTGTGAATCAATCTTGACATGCCAAATTTTTTGCCCAAGTCTGAAAGTAATACACCCAAAATAAAAAGGTTACTAGTCTTCAAGTAGATAGTGGTCTCCTCTGAAAGATTAGAGTCAGCGTGACCATATGAGATGCTGAGACAAAACCAGTTACACCAACACCAAAAACTGTCCAACATCTATGCACACACCCACACAAATGCAGAAGGCTTCTGGCTTTAAATACAAGCATGGCATGAAAAGAAGGAGAGAAGAAAAAAGTCTGGAAAAAAATATTGTGAGAAGAGGCCAAATCCTTCAGAGATTAAGAAACTCAATAAAAACATGGAAAGTGGGGAAATGGGAGTCGAAAGAAAGAAGAAGAAAGGGAGAGGATGGAGAAGGGACACACAATGTTTTTAAGGCCAACACATACTGTGTGTGTTTGTTGCTGTACTTTATCTTTGTGAAAACCATTTTTAGCCCCTACAGAGTAAGGACAGTTTTGGAAAGTGAGGACATTTTGACCGTTCCTTACTTTTTCAATGGGCTGTTTGAGGGTTAATACTTGGTTTTAGGGTTATGGAATAAATTATGCCGATGAGTGTCCTCACTAAGATAGAAGTACACAAGTGTTTGTGTGTGTGCGGGCGGGCACATACAGTCGGGAGGCAAAGATGAGGATTGTTTAGCTGTCAGTGTCCTGCTGCCGCACCAGCTGGACTCTGCCTCACAGTGACACCCCAACTCACAAACAGACCAAGTGACCCAGAACCGTCTCTGTGTGTACATGTGTGTATTTGTTTCTGTCAGTAGGAGAACTACACTGCTCCAAAATGAGTTTCATCCAAAGTGGCTAATGCCAGCAGAGTCATCTTCGCACACTTTCACACACACACACACACACACACACACACACACACACACACACACACACACACACACACACACACACACACACACGGACACATATGCACATGCAGTTGTCCAAAGCATTAACAGCATCACGAGGCAGGCATCAAACAAGCTTCTCATTCTAAGATGGCTCACTCTCTGTGTGTTTGAGGCACTGCCCATCGAAGATTTCTTCACATGTAGAGATCCCTCACTGTTTGGCTGTGTGATGCTGTGCCCAGCTCTTCATCTGCCGCCTCACTAAGAAAGCCTGCCTCCGAGGCCCTTCATGCCTGTTACTGTCTTCTTTTTTCAAAGTTAGAGGAAGCAGCACAGTTTGTTGGGCTGCATACACTCGCACCAACGCGTTAACACACCTAAGAACACACACAGCAAATAAAGCTCCCTATACATCCACAGAACTCGCTGCACTTACCAGTGTTCGTGATCAGGTGCTGTTTGGTGATCGAAACATCTTCAGTGAAAACCACTGCACACTTCACTGTGAAGTCACTTCTTTAGGTTTGCTGAGTAAAATTGAAGAAAGTACGGGCAAAGTCGTTTCAGCGAACATTGGTACATTTTCATCTTCTCTATACATACTCTTTAAATCACATATCAAATATTCCTCCTCAACTCTCCGTCTTCTCTCACAGCCAAATATTAGCTGACTAACTTAATTGAGTGGGACCGTTTTCCCGAGAATTGATATAAATACTTTAATCAGTATTTCAATGTTGAAATATTTTTTTTATTTCACACTCACTTTTAATGTAAAAATTTGTCTTCCTCTTTAAAACTTCTTCTTCCTCTGTGGACTTAATTCCCCCCTGCTATGTTTTATTTTTTCCTCTCCACGCCTTGTTCTCCATTCTCTCCACAAACTCAGTCCTGCCCAGGCTTTAATCCCTCTCACTGTTTCCTCTTTTCCACCTCTTTGTTCTTTTTTTCCCTCTCAAACCTCATCACTCTGTTGGCACGGCCGTTCACTGGCTGAAATTGCCAAACAAAATTAATGTCAATTCAAAAAATAAACAGAAACCAACAGTCAAGACATGCTAGTATGATAAATGACTGTGTTATGTTCAACATATACAGTAATAAGTGCAGTAGTTGACGTTAATCATTATTTATGATAATTAATTGTGTCCTTACTTCCACACAGATTGAAACGCTGTCTAAGGATCTGGAAGAGGCCAAGACTAAAGTTGTCACAGTGATTGTTCCCGTCCCAACACCTGGTGTGCCCCCTCCCCCGCCCGCCCCTCCTCTCCCTGGCCAGAATGTCGGTATGGCCCCTCCACCTCCACCCCCTCCTCCACCTCTACCAGGCCATGCATGCATACCCGTTCCCCCACCGGCTCCTCCGTTACCTGGTCAAGGCAATATTCCTCCACCACCTCCTTTGCCTGGCATGTCAGGACCTCCCCCACCCCCGCCTCTTCCTGGCATGGCAGGCCCACCTGGGATGGGACCTCCACCACCACCACCGCCCCCACCTGGGTTTCCTGGTATGCCTCCACCACCCCCGGGCCCAGGCATGCCTCCACCACCACCATTTGGCATGGGAGGATGGGTTGCGCCCGCTCCCCCTCCTCTGCCTTTTGGGCTCCAACAGAAGAAGGATTACAAGCCTGAGGTTCAGCTGAAGAGAGCCAACTGGAGCAAGGTCAGTGCTCGAATAGATCACCAATAACAAAAAGTAAAAAAATGTATTGGTCTTTCATGATTACTTCTATATATTCATTGGTCATATGATATAACTAACCCTTCGCTTTGGAATGTGTCTAGCTTCTACATTTTGAGTGGGTACTTCCAAGATGTTTTGTTGAATTATCCATTACATTACATTACATTACATTACATTTCATTTAGCTGACGCTTTTATCCAAAGCGACTTACAATAAGTGCATTCAACCCCGAAGGTACAGACCCAGGAAGACAAAAATCAAGAAAGTACAATTTCTTCAAAATAAAGCAAAACTACAAAGTGCTACTAAATTGTTAGTTTCAAAAAGTTGTTAGTATTTTTTTTTTCCTCCATGGAACTGTTTCTTAAAAAGTCTAAAATTCAATAATATGAATTTTAGGCCTTAAAAATAATTTGATATATAGGGTAGGTTAAGTGGATTAAAATATAATGCACTCAAAGCTGTTTAGGTAGGTCTTACCTATGTCACCAATGATTTATGGCTTCTACCGTTGTGCATGAAAATTACGTTTATTTTTTATGGGAAATCTTTTTGGTGGCATGCATAGTTTGATATAGATATTATCATGTTGTAAAAAAAACCTACAAATAAAACCAAGAGTCTACAAACACCTTATCTTAATCTGGGGAAGAATAAATTATTCTGCGACTCTGATATTCCTTTGTATTTATCATTATCAACAGGTCTGAAAGTTAATTAACTAGGGTTGTACAAATGTCTAAAAAAAAGTCATAAATTTAACATTTTGAAACGTGCAGAAACCCTGAAATCCGTTTTAATGCCAAAAATCTCACCATTGTTGAAAATGAATCTCATTTTCAGCTGATTTATCATTGTGTTTTTCAGCTTCTCATTATCACACAGAGCGAACTCTCGCATTGAAACAGATAAGGATTTTATTGTAAATAATTAAAGCCTAATTTAAAGTTTTTGTGGCAAAGTTTGAAGATGCAATATGAAATAGCTCAGGGTGGGCTTTTGTGTGAGATGGATCTTTAACAGTGAGATGGTGAACTAAAGTGACTTGCACGCATACGTGTATCTCATGACAATGTGCTTCATGTTCTTCCCCTCCCTCTCATCTGTGATGGTTAAAACATCAAAACTGCCCTCTGTCTTTCTTTAGCCTAAAGCTACTGTTTAATGGCTTCAGCAGACTTCATCAGCATTTACTCTCTCTCTCCCTCTCTCCCTCTCTCCCTCCCTCTCTTGCTGGTGAGTGTTTGACGAGGATGTCACAGAAATTGCTTTTTAATAAGCCTTCTTCTTTTAACTGCACCACTGAAAGATAATTAAATTGCTGCTAGAAAGGACAGTGTTCTTTTGTAATTTAAATTAACTTTTTTTTTTATGGCCTGGTCTCTTTCTTTCTTTCTTGCTCTTTCAGCTCATCCCAATATCACATTTCCTTTCCATGCTCTCTGTCTTTTCCGTCCCACGTCCCCACCCCTGAGGCTTTGTCCATAATGAAAGGCCTGATATCTGTAAATTTACTACCACTGCTTTCTCATTCGCTCTCTCGGTTTCACTTTCTCTCTTTGTCTTTTCCCTCTGATGAGAACACTCAGAAAGTGGAGAAGGGAAAAAAGATGAAGTTAATTGTGACTTGTGACTAGAATAGAGAACGAGTGCAACACCAAGACATGGAGAGGTTTACAGAGAGAGCAGCCGATAATGGGTGAAGGAAGAAATGAGATGGGTAGGAAAGGGAGTGGAAACCCCTCTATATCTTTGCATTTCTGTGTGTGAAGCTCTGACGCTCAATATGCTTTGTGGTAGAAACACTGTGAAGAAGATTAGAGGAAACGACTTCTTGTTTCCTGCTTTTTTTCTTTTATACGTCCTTCCCTCCTTCCATCCTCATCCCCTCCCTCTACTACCACACTGCTGGCCTCATATACCAGCCTGTTTCTTTTGTTCTCTCAACTTCTTCATCTGCTCATGTCATTGTTTGCAACACAGCTCAACATTTTTTGGAAAAATGTGTCACTTTTGATGATACAGCTACCTCGCAGAAACAATACATCTGCCTTTTTAACCCTCTCCATTCTCCCCCTCTCTCTGTGTGTACTGGTCTTCTCTCTCAGATCGGATCTGAAGACCTCTCTGAGAAAAGTTTCTGGACCAAGGCGAAAGAGGATAAATTTGAAAGCAATGAGCTCTTTGCCAAACTCACCTTGACCTTTTCCTCACAGACAAAAAGTGAGTGCTTGTGTTTTTGTTTTTGTTTTTTATACCTTTTTTGGTTCATGTTTAGTTTCACAGTAATAAGCAACGTCTTTCTCTCCCCATCTCAACCAAACTCCACATCTATTTCAATCCTCCTGCCGTTGCTTCCATCAGCCACTAAAGGTAAGAATATCACACACACGCTTCCATTTAGCTAGTTTTTTCACACATCTTCTCCAGCCCATTTCACCCTTCTCTCTCTCTGCTCGGAGGACACGCTGCATATTTACATTATTCAGCATTGCCGTGTCAAACCAGACACTCCCGTGAGTTCATGAATAAACCACCCACACCTGTGTTTGTGTTCATCTTCTCGAGTGTGCCCATGACTTGTTGTGCCGAGAGTGCGCTCCCATCCGGGTGAGATAAATTGGGACTTGGGGGACGGAGGGAGAGATGGATAGAGGGATAAGGAGAAGGTCACCGATGTCCTTTGACTAGCCACCTGCTGTCCTGGCACAAAGCGCTGACACACGGGCATACGCTCACATACGCACACCTGTCCACTCTTATCACCTTGTCCCGGTGTCACTGAGCCTTCTGCTCTAACTTCTCCATATTCATATCATAACCAGGATACCGGGAACCCTCAGACAGACAGTGCGTGTGGGTGTGTATATAATACCGTCTGACCTTCAGATTTAGTCTCCCTGCGCATACACACACAGCTTGTGTCATATACATAAACAGCCTACGCAGGCACACATGGCTGATGCTAGCTGTAGATGTCACCTAAATGTCAGTGTTGGCAGCTGCCCCATCTGCATTCACCTGTATGGCAAGTCCTTACTTCCGCTTGTCACTCCTTAATTTGACCCCCCATCCCCTTGGCCTGTTCACCCACGCTTTCCCTTTATTGGCCGAGACAGCCGCCTGTTGCAGTTGATGTCTAATAACCTTTTCTGAGAGCTCACTATAAAGACACCGTGGCCTTTTCATAGCCCCACACCTGTCTGTTTGTCTGCCCGTGTGGATGAACTGAATGAGAAAGCGAGAGAGAGATTCGCAGAGTGTTTATTACACTGTGTGTGTGGTTGATTTCCTGTGTGTGTTTTGAATGTGTGGAAATCTGGTAGTTCTGACTAAAACATTGAAGCAGTATTGGGATTTGGTTTAGCGGTTGTGGATGCATTTAAGTTTTGCGGGTGTGTTTGTGAATACTTGTGTGGTTTGAGCCACACCGTGTCTATAGTGTGTATACATGCATGCGTGTCTGTGGCAGCCCATACACATAATCCAAATAAGCTACCAGCTGCAGATTGACCCTTCGCCCCCCCGTCCTTCCTTCTCTTGCTTAAACACACTGCTCGAGGCCTAATCCATTCCTTCTGACCTCCTTATCATCTCCTTATCCCTCACCTCTGGGAGCCTGGCTTCACTCTTTCTCATCCTACTCGTCCTCTTGCGCCTCCCATTCCTTGTTACCCAGCAAAAGCAGATCGACACCACACCGAGTCTCCGCTGACCCTCCCTGACCCTTCCTCCTCCTCTGCATCGCCTGCCCAGCAGCGCTGCTGGGGTTGCACGCACACTCACACACCCACACAGAAAACACACTTTCGGGTTGGGGTGGCAAGCCCAGGGCAGTGTCAGGGGTGTTGACCTCCGAGGCTCGGCGGAAGAGCAGAGAGCTGATGGTGGGAGACACACCCTCTGGCTGCAAATGGCTCTCATGGACACAATTACACACTCTGACACACACACTGAGAGACTGCACATATATTCAATCATTTTATCTCTGTAGTTATTTCCGTTTTCAGTCTCTGTATCTGTTTATCAAGCTCGGGCCAGTTATCCTTTATGCTGCTTATACTCTCCAGCTACTTAGCAAAATTTCTCCACAATCCAATCAAATGGAAGAGATTATAATCCTAACATTTATCGCTTGTATTAATTGAAGTGATAATTTTTTATGTTACGATGGATTTTGCGCCAACAAGAGCAGAGCTTGTGAAATCCTATTTAACAGTCCACATCCACTGAGTCCCCTGACATTTACAATCAGTTATTAGCATTTGGTTTATGTTAATTTACACGATAATTATTCTATATTACTATCCTTCAGCAAATTTAATATGTATACTGCTATACAATTTTAGCTCTCGTGCACCTTAACCTCAACCATCACTATATACCTAACCCTTACCCTTGCTCCTTTAATGGTACCGGGGACCAAGTCCTCCCTGTGTGCCTGTGCCCCTCGGGCCTTACCTAGCCTAATTCTAACTCTCAAACAAGACATGGAAAAAGTGAGGACCGGCCAAAATGTTTTCCCTCCATAAGGTCTATGCTCAAAATGGTCCTCACAAATATGTGTACAGGTGCACACATACACACACTCACCTCATGACTAATACAACTAAGCTGTTTCGGCATTGAACCTACTTGGCGTCGTGTTTTCAACAGTGGTTCTGAGGTCAGGCCAAGCAATACCATCAACTATTGGAGAAAAGCTCCACCTTTGCTGATTTATTCCAGTCGAGCCTTCTTTACCTCAAGACTTTTCACCTTTCCTCCTCTGGAACTCCTCGACTTACCTGGCAAACAACCATTGAAGTCAATGTCACCGTTAGTTGCACTGAGCTGCCGAACATCTTAGTCACTTGAAATACGAAACTCTGATATCAAATTAGAAATATTCCTTTTTAATGCCAGTCAATAAATTGAGTTAGGTTTTCTCTGTCAAGGTTTCCAGTAGTTGCACCACCTCTGGGAACTGTTGGGGCTGCCTGCTAGCTTTCTCCTTGTGGTCCAGTCAGCGTATCCATTCGTGTGATGTTGATAAAGCATATTGAGGTTGAAGGTACATTTTAGGTGGTGGGCGTTTTAGTTTTACCAAAGCTCTGCCTTTTGAATCGAAAATATGTGATATAATATTTTTTTCTTTTTATTACACAACTACGTTTTTGAATGAGGTTGAAATGATGCCCAGTCTGAGATTATACCAAGCTGTACATCTGTGAATGTCTGTTTTGATTTGATTACAAAAAAATCTATTTAAGGCTCCATCCAGCGCCTTCACAGCAATTTATGTGTTAATGTGACACCAAATTCCACTGCACTATTTGTGCTGGAGAGACCATGCTATTATTTTTTCCCCCCATCATTGTGAATGTACGGGCTTAGGATCAGCGACGTGATATAACTATTTGCAATTGCAGACAGAGTAGAGACATGAGCAAGTATGTGTTGGTGTAAAGTAGTTCAGGCGGCAAGTTTATTCTCACATTTTCTCTCAAGCCACTGGTTCTTAATTCCAGTGTGTTTGTTTTCTGCTTTTTGATATATTTTCTTCTTTCTTTTGGTCATAATAATAGTTATATAAATAGGTGGACAGAAATGTTTTTTATTCAAAGTTACTCAGTTGTTTAGGAAGTGTAGGACGGCAATGACAAGGCTAGAATTTGTCCCCTTTTCATCCAATACGTATGTATATATAATATACACACAATGTTATTTTTTTCCCACTTTTTAGACTAGCGGGTACCTATTGAAGTTGGAACCTCAGATAGGCCAATAAGCAAAAGAATGAGAGGGAGAGCCAGAGTTGGATAGAGGAGGAGGTATAGGTGGAAAAAAACAAGAGTGAGCAGAGGGAAAGACTGGGCTACGGGGAGCGTCTGTGATTAATTTGATTCGGGAAAGAAAAGAAAGAAAAGTGCCAGGAGCATATATGATTATAAATCCTCATAATGGGAAGATAATTTTCATATCCCAATTCTCCAGCCGTTTCAGCCCCCCCCTTTCCTGTGTGTCTGTGGTCTGTTGTAGTGAGATGACCTTGTTTCCCTTTTTTTCCCCCGAAATGCCGAGGAGGAATTTAGTGACACCATCCACAGGGCTTCGCTTTGTAGCACACCTGCACATGCATCATCACCCTCTGGTAACACACGTGATTCCTGTAAAATCTAGGCAAATTAATTACAAATAAATGCATGTTTGTCTGTCTGCTGCTTATGTTCTTCAGAGAGTGGGTGGGTGAGCACAGCCACATTTACAAACCAATTATAATAATGATCTCCCTATGTTCTAAAAAAATCAATTTCCTTCTCTGTAGGTATTTATGTGAGTGTGGTTGTGGATGTTTGTGTATTTGTGCTGCAGACTTTCATCTAACTACTGTGTGCGTGCGTGCGTATGTGTGCGCGTGTCTGCACGTACTTGGAGCCTCTCGAGTTGTCTCAGTGAAAGCAATGAGATATAATATATTACCAATGGAAGACCAAGGGGCACTGAGAATGATGGCGCTGTGTTAAACTAACATTACCTCTTCTACAGAGCTGACAACATTTGTTTGTCTTGACTTTGCGTTTCAGTGCACTGATTCAAGGTCATTGTCATTCAAAGGAGAATTTCTATGCAAATTAATTAAATCAAGCCCAGTCCTGCTCTTGCCTTGCGTCCAAACTACTGCAGATTTTTAGAAACACAAAAACAGATGTTTGGACGTATTTTAGTTTGACAACTGCAGGGCTGCATTTAGTCTGTACAGGCCCATACAGAGAGGTTCAGAAATAGTGAGTTAGACACAACCGCATGCGGATTGTGTCCCTCTCCTTCTGGTTGGAGCCTTCGCTGGTTTCGTCAGGCTCCTGTAACTTGACCACTTTACAGCATCAGCCTCAGCTACCAATGTAGTTCAGTATTACCCAGTGTACATGGTTGGTCATGTGACATGTGTTTTCTGGCATGATGGGGTGGACAGGGATTTGAACTGATTCACAGCCAAAACGCTCACGTGGACAGCAATCAGTACAGCAAACATAGGAGTATGGATGTAGCTTCAGTTACCTCAGCTTGTCTTCCCCCTTCATCTTCTCCTCGCCTACCCCATTGTGATAATCACTCCACAACTCGCATCTAGAGCATGTTTATTTTCCTACTGTTAGTTCCATTCCCTCTAGGTCACAGCCAAGAAACATTTGCGGCTTCCAATGTGTGTTTGTGTATAATTAGAGGGTTTCAGATAACTGTTTATGGAATGTGTAGACTCAGAGCTGGCATCTCCTGGGACTGTTTAAAATGTGCACTAATAAAGCACTTACATGGCTAAATGAGGAATGGGCACATGTTATCAAGCCATAAGAGTGTTTGTGCATGCTCGCGCTGTGGTGATAAATTAGTATTAGCTTTGAAAATCGTGTGTATAATGTGTCGAGTTCTCCTTGAGCGTGTGTACATCTCTGCGTGTATATTTGTACTTGTGTAGCCTACAGTGGCCAGCTTTGTTAATAAATCATGCAGTTTTTCCGGCTGCAGAGGGAGAAGCAGGTTAATGCAAGGGTCACTAATGCCGCAGAAAGAGCTGGAAAAAATATTGCGCCATTCTTCCCTTCTTTTCTCCATTTTCCATTTCATTCCTGGATGCAGCCATTTCTGCAGTAACATCTCTCTTCCCCATTTTCTCTCCGCACCTTTTGCCCCCAACAAATGGCCCCACGATTGGATGACTGTGGTAGTACTGTGTGTGGTGTCTGTGAATCTGAACAGCACCTGTGGCCCATATATAGACACGCTTTTCAGTAACCTGTAAATGGCAGATTTGATGGTTATAGGTTGTGTTTGGGGTTGTGTGTTTACGTGCAATTTTAAGTGTTTATGTGTACCACTGCTTAAGTTTAAATCCTAACTATACCTTCTTAAGCCCTTAACAGTAGCGGTGCATTAGGTTGGCTTTGCTCGCTCTCTAAGCCTCGGTGGGTATTCTCAGTGCGGCAATAGCCAGGGTTTCCTCATTCACCGTCTCTTTATGGTTGAGGAACAGCCGCAAAACGACGCTCATTCATCAGGCCTTATCAGGTTCAAACACATCTGTGGGGCTCTCACTGCCAACCGCAATAGCTCACATGCACAAACAGAAGCATACACTTATGTGAGTACATATGAGCACCACACACACACACACAGATGCTTTTGTCTCACTCTCTTCAATCCATCTCTTCCTCCATCCCGCCCTCGTTACATCTCTCTCTCCTCTGTTTTACATGCAAATGAGCTGTGTACTCATGCTGGAGCATTACCGCTGTGTGTGCCTAATCTCCTTGCTGCCTTTTCTCTCCCGGAGATTATCCTGTTTTTAAACGGAATAGGCCTTCTTCGCCTCAATTGGCTCCTCTTCCAACCAGCCAGCCAGTCGGTCAGCCAGCCAGCCTGCTTTCCAATCTCTCATCCCAACACCATTACCATTAAAATGTTCCCAGTGATATGACAGCTGAGCAGGGGCTGAGAGAACCTCTGGGTGTGTGTGTACGTGTGTGCCTGTGAGTACATTTGTAATCTTTGAGTGTGTGTGTGTTTAATTGAGGGATTGGCCGATAAGCTCAAAAGCTTGTTACAGATGCTAAGTATTCCCATTGTTTGTGAGATTTTTTTTTTCTAACCACCCAGGCCATGAGGGGAAAAGACATGACGAGAGATAGGGGATGAAGGGATATATCTATGCACACCTACACTCCTTACACCCACTCCTCCTTACCGTTTAGCTTCTCTTGGTCACATCAGCATTACCCCCCCCCCCCCCCCCCCCCAAATGTATTACCATGTGCAGGATCTATTTTTGAAGCGTTAGTGTTCTTGAAGGTATAGGTTCAGTTTTAGTTTTATTATTGATCTGTTCTGGAGGAAGGGTTATTCTACTGAGACCATATCTATGATTTGCATAGAAAGCATGTTAATTAGGAGAAAAAGATAAGGAGAGAAGTGTAATGCCGCTAAAAGTGCAGATTGACTGTTATGCCTGAGGCAGCGAATCCCTCTGTTTATTCTTTGCAATATTAGCTACCTATCCCGAGGGAAGAGACACACAGATGCATAGACACACATAGGAGACTTAGCCCACTTTGATGTCACTGATAGCATACATAAAAAAATGGAGCGGTAAAGAGCAACAACTTCAAAGACGGAGTTGACAAGATAGGAGCATTAACCTTCCCATCCCCCTCCCTTCTTCTCCTCTTCCTCTCCTCCGCTGATTTCCTCACCTCTCATCTCTTATCTCCCCCTGATAAAGGGCTTCTTATGAAAAGAGACAATGAACAAGGGATAGAACCAGCAATAGGACATAAGAACGGTGGAGAGGTTAAGATAAAGCATGCTGGGAAATGAGAAAAGGAAAGATAGATGGTTGCAACGGAGGCATCTGAAACTGGCCTTTTAAAGTCAAAAGCTTCTATCTCATTCTCATCTTTTAACAGTAGCCTTAAGCTGCGACGGATGCTGTATTGGCTAGCTCGTGAGTTATTAGGGTGCTATTAGACTATCTCCCCCATTATGCTGATGGCTCAGACCGTGTCTTCAGGGTTCTCACACAACCACACATATTAAACCTATCAATTTCAGCCCAACTTTGTACACACTTGCACCAACTTTCTCAAGGTGCACTTGATGTTGTTTATATCAGTATGTGTGCGTGGAGGGGCTTTGTGAGTGTGTTGGAACCTGCCTGGCTTTTATTGCTGCTCGTGTAACAAGGCCCCTGGTCTCGAGCTGTGTGTGAGGCTGTGTGTGTAATATGGATAACCCAGTGGCATTTACACCAGACACCGATGGTATTTACAGGGCTTGGTGGACCAGGCCATGCTCTACTTTCTGACCTTAATCTGCTACCAGTAACCGTGTAACTGTGTGTGTACTAAAAAGTGTGTTTGTGTGTCAGGAATGTGTAGGGTAGGCATAAAAACTTAGATGTGTATGCATAGTTTATGTGAGTACAATTCTGTTGTGTGTGTGTATGCTACCTGGTCAATTAGAGTTGGTTTGCTCCTGAGTCTTTGTTCCTGTTTGTGTGTATTTGCATGCTGAAGCTCTGGCTCCATTACTCAGTATCTGCGTGTGTCGTGTTCTGTGAGACGTGGGCTCTGCTTCGCCCTGCAGGCACCTTAATTTTTCACCATGCTGTGTGCTACACTACACCGCGCTGCATGAAAGTGTCTACTCCCTCTCCTGCGCCCGTTTCCTTTCCCTTTCTATTCATCTACCTCCCCCGTCTTCATTTTCCCTCACCGCACACCCACCTCTCGCACGCACGCACACACGCACGTGTCTAATCAAAGCGCAGAGCTCTCCAGATTAGCACTGGAGAAAACTCCCTAAAGACATTCCTTCATTTTGACCATTTCCAGGTACTCTCTTTCCTTCTCCCCTCCACCTCCTCCCTCCTAGTTTTGAATTTTTAACCTCCCCACTGAATAAGACATGTGGCTGTCCTCTTGGGGAAAGAAAGTTGGAGGGAGGGCAAGGAATGAAGGAAGGGAGAAGGCGGGGGAGGCAGAAAGGAAAAGGTTGTCCCTAAACACGCTTTCACATTTATCCCCTAAAAACTCCACTCTGTATGCTCAATAATGCATGGCCATCTCCTCATCGCCTCCCCTCTCCTCTCATTCCCCTCTTCCTTCATCTCCTTCATCTCCCTCTTGTCAGTTCCCCAAGCGCACATCACTCCACCCAGCAGATTAACTGCAGGGTGAAACTGAGACTGGCAAAGCAGGGTGATGGTTGCAGGGCGTCAGGGACTAACAGTGAAAGAAAGAGAAAAGAAAGGAGATGAGTAATTTGTCATTGTGCGGATGGAGTTACTACTTTATGTATTGATCTGAGTGAGTGGGCTTTGGAGTTGTACCATTTCCGAGCGGCCGAAGAGCTTGACTGCGCCAGAAAATTGGAGTCCAACTTCCCCAGAAAAAACTCCATCTTGGCTTGAACAAAGCCTGTGGAGTGACTAATACCTTACTGAATTCTTTAATCATTTCCTTGACCACTTTTAGAGGCAGAAACCACGTCAGCCTGACTCCAAAGCTTCCTGTTGCAGTTTCATTAGGACACAAATATGAATCATCAGTGTAGAAATATAGACCTGATGTTAGAACCATTTCACCTCAGATTGAATTACACCTATAACAAGCTGCAGTGCACTAACCCCACCGTACCTATAACTAATGCGAGTCAGGTGTTTTGCTTAAATACTGTCTCTGCCTTTTGTTTTTGGTGTATTGTACTCAGAAGTGCATTGTCTGCTGGAGCTGCTACACTGTAGATGTGCAGCGAGCAGAGCGAACCTTTCAGGACTTGTTGTGCATGCAGCAGCCACTCCTGTCTGTTTGGGTGAATAGGGTGACACGCCACATCACATATCTAAAGATCTCTCCAAGAATGGCTTTTTAAGTCTGTTCTGGAAAGTTTTTGAAGAACCCGGGGAGTTTGTGCTTTCAAAGTTTCATGTTTTTTTTCCTCTGAAGTTTTTCTCCCCCTCACTGCTGTCTTTGTTTCTAGCCTCAAAGAAGATTGCGGTTTAATACTGCAGGAGCAATAGACCATAACAGCATTAAAGAAAAAAAATACTCATAATAATAGAATGAAACAGGAAATTTATGTTGGTTTCTTTTTTGCGTTAAAGTGCCGTTTTGTTTAATAACTAACTAACTAATAATTTTCTTTTCTATCAAATTTCATTTTAATAAAAAAGTTACATTTAACAGTTTAGCTTTTGCGTTTTAAGGATATTCAGGGCTGTAAATCTTTCTCAGTCCAACTCCAAACATGCCGCTTTCCCTTTTTTCCAGACTGAAAAATGTGGGTTTGCGCTAAGCTTTTTTAAAGAAGTAACTTCTCACGAGATGGTGGGCATAGACGAAGATAGATAACAGCTTGCCGCCACAAAGTGCACATTTCTGGGGCGCTGGATTGATGATAACAACTATGCTGCTCGATTGAAGCCAGTTGAAGGAAACAAACATGAAGGCTAGTGCACTGTTTTTCAGGAAAAACAAAAACCTTCAGTGACGGCAGGTTCACACTGCATTCTGAAGCCCGCTGATCAGTATTCAGCATATGCAAATGGTATGGTTCAGCATTAAGGATTTCACCTATGTATTGATCCCATTTATGTGTTGAATTCTCCTCAGGTTTATTCTAGATGTCGTTAATGTGACTTTGGAAAAATGCATGTACTGAAGAAAAGGGAGAAAAAAAAAGCACTGGAGCTTATTGTCAAAGGCGCAGATGGATGGAGACTAATCTTGGTTCAGTAGATGAGAAGACGGATGGTGTTATTGAGGGCAGAGTGAAGGAGAGAGGCAGAAAATGAATGAGGCTAGGAGAAGGACGAATGGAGGCAGGGAGTGATCTGTGTACGATTGAAGGCAGCACTGAGGGAGGGAATGAAGGGATGACAAATGATCAAAAGGTGAAGAGACATGAAGCAACGAGAGTGATGGGGATTGAGGCGCAGGTAAAATGAGGAGAGAGAGAGTTAAGTTGAATGTGATAGCATGGGAGTGAGGAAAGGTGAAATGAGCGAGCCGGGCAGAGAAGTTGATCACGGTGGTCACTGTGACGTCTAATGTGTTGCTGGTTGATTGCAGTGGAGTTCTCTGCAGGGGAGACGCCACTTCCACTCTTAGGGAAAGGTGATCAACATGTGTGTTCCCGCCGCCCTTTTCTCTGTTGGTCTACAGTGTGTGGCAGAAAAGACAGGAGGTACTGAGACCCTTTGCTGCCTTTTTAATCGTATTCTGCTCTGCTCCTGTCTGTCTCTCTCTGAGGAGTGGAACACATCACGGAGAGCAATTTAATGCCTTGTTCTTCTGACACCGTTTGGCTCTCCAGTGAATCTCGCCGAGTCCCTTCCCTCTCTCTGTTCCCCAAACAGGTTATTTAGGGCTTTGTACTTAACTGTACACAGTTAGTGGTCAGTCCGCATGCACACGCGCACACACATACACTATGCCACTGGGCCTCCTTAGAGATTGTCTGCTTAATACTGCATAGCACTTAGAGGCATCAACAAGCCCCGTAGTGCTCCACTGAGGCGTAGAATGCAAGAAAGCATGCTAATTCCCCCCAACTTACTCCATCTACCCCTTTGTAATCCCCCTCCATCCGTCCACGCATCCAACCACACCTAAAATGGGTTATTGTATGTTAGAGCAAAAATGTTAGGTCTCTTTTGGTAAACGTTAGAATGTGAGAACAATTAATTCAGCTATGAAACTCCTTCTTTTTTTTTTTTTACTGAACAGATAGAAATGGAACATAAAAGCATTTCTCAGATACAAAGAAATCCCCAATATCACACAGTGTTTCAACCCACTCAACAGTCAATATGAACTAAATGCTCATGCTGGGTTTGCATTCTGCTCCAAGTGGAGGAGCATATCAATGCTGTCTTATGTTTTGTTTCTAACGAACATGTTGAAATATCTTCTTCCTTATGCAATGTTCTTTTCCCTAAAAACCGAATCAGAAAAACTCGGGCGCCAAGGTTTATTGCTCTGACAAAATCTTGTATTATCTTATTCCTCATCTTACATTCCCCAAAACAATAAAAATTTATCTCAGATTGTCCACATTTTAAAACACAAATCTAGGATGTTAAGATTATTATTTTAGATTTTCTGGAGTCAAACATAAGCATCAGCCAATTAAAGTGCAAAATCCTGAGACGTGTATTTTCTGTTTCTGTTCATCTCTCCCATCAAATGAAATGTCTTGCCATGAATCCAAACTTTTAAGTTGAGTTTCAGGCTCGAGGGAAACAGATATAAGTTTGTCAGAAAATCCAAATTATGTTCTGTGCTGTGCAGTCCTTAAGTTTCCTCCCGTGTTATCACTTTATTCTTGGTTATTTGAGAGAAAAGCAATTTTCACAGTGTCTGTTTTCTTGTCCTTCTGCCTTTTCCGTCATCAAGCGGTGGAATGTCACTGTAGTTTGATTTTTTTTTTTTAAACCAGAAGTGTTGACAGTTGAAAGGGAAGAACATGGGGGAGTGTGGGGAGAGAGAGGAGTGACGGCGGTGTCCTAAAAGTCCCTTGCCAGGTTCAGAATGGTACGACTCTGTGTAGTTCATCTTAACATGCTGCACATCAGTACATTGTTTGGAATGTAGTATGTCACATACGTTGTGTGTGTATATATGTCATGTTCCGGTACCCTTCATTTATACATCATTCGGCATCATCACTAAATTCTCTTGGGAATGAAACAGTGGATTTATTATTATTATTTTTCTGGTGTTTTATATATCAGATCTATTTTGCAGCAGAATACACTTGTCAGCTCATCTCCTCAATACAATGGAAAATACGATGAATCATTACCTATTGGTGTCGGCTGAGCCCTCTGCTTTATTTCAAACTGCAATGTAATAAAGAATACATCACATGGGACAGTTTGTGTGGCAGCTTTTTAACCAGGACAAGTGTATCTGTCGGGGGACCTGTGTTTGTTACATGAGCAAGCACATATCCCCCATGAGTCTTCACTTAAAATGTGTAAAGTAATGCTAAGAGTTCTTGCCACTCACCACCATAATTCATAAGTGTTTCAAGACCTGTGGTCTAGGGGCTCCTTGTGCAGTTGTGTACGCATGCAAGCGACAGTGTATGCGTGTGTTTGTGTGTGAGGGAATCTAACTGAGTGTGTGTGTGTTCAAGCGCCCGTGCGTTTGTGTCATAGGGGACCATAGACACTGTCGGCTTCATTTCCCAACATCATGTAACCAAGGACAGGCCGGCCTTATGAGACCTCGAGCTGAAAAACAGCAAAGTGACACACGCACACACAGACACACACACACGCACACGAAGACACACAGAGACACACAGACACAGTCATCAGGGCGAGGGGTGGAAATCCTGGACTTGTCAGGCTCTGCGCCATAATCCAGTTTAGAAGGATTAATTAGGAATTAAGGAGTGTAATGTTATCGGTGCGTGATCCGCTCACACGCGTGCACATACACATATCGCACTTTGTTAGAGTGTGTATATAGGGCATGGATTATTCCAAACTAAGAAAGAAAAGTAAAGTCATTTTTTATGATTTTCTGACTTTATTACTTTCTCATTCTGTTTCCTCGATCTGCCCTCTCCCTCTCCTCCTCTGGCTGCCGTACTTAGCTCCTTGTTGCTTCCTACCCACCTCCACTCGTCACCCGCCCCCACATTCTCTTTTCATTCATCTTCCTCCCCTTAGTATATTCTAGGGACATCCATAAAATTACTTTTTTTCCGTCTTCTCCTTGCCCTTGTTTTCTGCAACTCCTGTCTTGCTTTCAGTGGCACCATTATCCTGTCTTGTTAAGGTCCTGTGTCAGCTTTTATTCGCTGCTTTTATCCTTCCAGTCCTGCTTTGTCAAAGACAGAAAGAGTGTGTGAGAGATTTCTACAGCCGTGCTACTCTTTAAAGAAGGCTGCGGCATTCAGGTGTGCCTCTCTGGATGTCCATTTTGTGTCTGGCTTCCCATTTTTCATATTTTTTTCTTTTATTTCTGTTGTGAAGACTGTGGCTGGGGAAATGCACTACTTACAATTGCCTGGCTCTGCTTTCAGACAAGTGTTGAGTGGGTTACCTTTGTCCTTGAGACGAGGCTTTTCGGTCTTCCTGCTTTTTCACTCCTCTACCCATCTAGCTGCTCATTTTCAGAAGCGTGTGCACTTGTACACCCATACTCTGTGCCTTACCTTGCACAATGATTTTGTAAAGATAGACTGACGGATGAAAGGCAATAAAAAAAAGCAGAAGGATGAAGAGGAGGGGAATGGAGACCGAGTAAAAACAGGGAAAATGAGGTTGTTTATGTCTGCGTGAGTGTTTTGTGAACTGTAATCTTGTGTGTGTGTGTGCTTGCAAGATGCGGTGAGGTGTGTGTTGATTCTACCTTAGGCAGACTCTAATGATATTGTTTTTATTAATGCCTGATTAAAGTTTTAGTGTGCGGTGTGCGGTGTGCCTCCTTCAGTTGGAGCACACTTACCACACAAATACAAAATGCTGCCTCTCTTTTTGTCCGTTTCTCCAAAACAACAAGTGCTGACATCAACACATGCAGCAGTCATCCTTCCACCACAGTGTTCCCCGTCACCCTTCCAACTTCATTTCCATGTCTCTGGTTTTATGCTCTTTCTTTGTCTCCTTTCTTTAGCTGCCTTCCGCTCCCTCTTTCCTTTTTTTTTTCTTTTTTTTTTTTACCGTTCTCACTGTCTGCCACCCTCCATCTTTCTTGTTCCCTCTGGCACTATTGGCAGCACTCTGTCTCTGTCAGGTGTGTGTGAGATAGCCTTCACGCCATTGACTTGGACGAGATAGGCTTTTGGATGCCTCAGCTGCTGTTCGACTAGCTCTTTAACTCTTCCCTACCCAGTCAAAAAGCAGATAGTCACTTGTGCTAGAGTCTCTCAGATTTGGTTGATGCTTATTAGATTTGTTCATAGGTCACCCTCTGTCGGTTTTCCTTTCTTTTAGGCATATGTTTCTGCTCAGGGAATGAAAATCTACTTTTTAAAGAAAGTGGTTTAGCCTTTGTTCATTAGTGTTGTTGGAAAAATGGTTTGAGAATTGACTTCTAATATGTTTTATGACATATTGGAGGCTTTGTCAGAAAATCAACCCTCGGAGGCAGACGATAGGATGAGCATAATGTCAATATCATTTGCGTTAATGTGACTTGGATAGCATCTCTCTAGGTCATAAACACATCTCACTTGCGAGTTTTGCTGCAGTGTCACTGATGACAACAACTTAACTTTGTCAAAACCGGAAGTAGGCCGGCATAGTGTTAGCTATGATGGATTATACACCTCAAGCAAGTTTCAAGTCTCAGCAAGTACTGAATTAAAAAGAAAAAGTTTTCAAAACCGTCTTGGAACACCAAACCTCAGTGAGCGGTCAGGCTTGTAAAATGTTCATGGCTCATGTGCCCTCAAACATTTTCATATTTACACATTCAGCAAACAGAGAGTCAAGGGGATTTCACCGCACATTTCTTTTGCCTTCACCACTTTCTCCAAAAATAAATACATGGGCTTTTTGACGCTTGTGAGATTTCTGTGACGAAACGTTAACTCACATTTTCATTCATTGGCCCCAAATATTTTGTGCTGATCAGATTACATGCAACTGCCTTGTGTGGGTTTATAAGATAGGCCAAGGGTTTAATCTTTTAAACCACAACACTGATTACGTTTACATAACGAAAAGTATTTCACATTGCATTGTCTTATTCAGACTATTGTCTTAAACTGGTTAAATTTGGAATATTGCTCTCCATGTAAACAAAGTCACTGAGCTGAAATGCTGCACCAACTTGTAGGATGTTGTAAGTTTGGTGTGTCTTAGCTTAAAAAAAAAACATTTCAACAAACTTGTCGAAATGAGTGCTGCAGAATAATTGCTCGTATGATATTGAAATATATTTAACCCAAATGGATTAATTAGCACTTGTTACTGATAATACAAGTGGATTACTTGTTACTCATAATACAAGTGGATTATTATGCTAAATACTTTATTGTATACTATTTCTTTTTTGTGTGTTCACCACATTGTTGTGATCTGAGGTTTAGTATTCAAAATGCTCGGCATGTTGCACTGGTGGTAGCTCTATCTGGTTTAAATATGAGAATGTGTATCTGTTTGTGTGATCCAGAGAGAAAGAGAGAGGGACAGAGAGGGAGAAAAAGAGAGAGTAACAAGGCCAGCACTGCCTTCAGGCTGTTTGGCCCCAAACTCTCATCAGCCTGCTGGTGCTGAAACAGAGAACCTTCTGCCCCTTGCCACTGTACAACCACACACACTCACACCCACACAAACACACACACACAACAAAGACTACTAACACAAATACGCACGTAAAGAAACCCTCATGCATTCATAATAAACACAGTCAAAGTTTGTGACTAAATCATCTTTCCCATCTATTGCTGTCACCCTTACTTGTTTTATCAGTGCATCCCATCTTCCTTTATTCACTTTCCTAATCTGACTGTGGCTCTATCAGACACTTTCTATTCCCATATCTTGACTCTGAGATGGGTTTTCTTTCCTTACTCCTCCCCTCCCTTCATCCTTATCTTGTTTCCTCGCATCCCCGTGCATTCGGCAGCCTTGGATTACTTTGTGAATGTTTCTTGTCCCTTCTCCCTTCTTTTTTTTTCTCTCCTCCATTTCTCTCTCTGTGCCTCCTTCCCTCTCTTCCCCCGCCTCATCCCTCCGTGTCTCCCTCTCTTCTCAGCGGTGGTTTTAATGCATTATGAAAATGGACTGAGGCTATGAAAGCGAAACAGGACAAGTTTGGCTGTTTAATGTGACTCCTTTCACTCCTCATGTGCCTCACTGGCAGCCTGCATGTATGTGTGTGCGCTTGCCCATGCTGCTTTTTGTGTGGATATTTGTATGCATGTGCGCACAATCTTAAGCGTCTATGAAGACTTGAGAGCTCGACATCAGCTGGCCCTCAGACATGAAGTGGCATGTTCCTGCTCTTTAACATGAACTTGCAACACTCTCACCGCACACATGCACACACTTCGGGTAAGCATTAAACTACATGAATAATAGAATAGACAGGCAGACAGCATGTAACACATGTTTCTGCGAGTCGTGCGTTAATGGAAAAGAGTGTTGGTGCTTTGGTAGAGGGATGGAGGAAGCTGGGAAGAGGTGTTTATGAGATGGAGGATAAGTTCTACCCTACAGGGTGGTGTGACCTGGATGCAAGTCTCCCCGTTGTCGTCTCTCTTACTCTTTTCTCAACCTCTGATTCGCTTGCTCCCATATTCCCAGTTTGTTAATTTGTGTGAAGTTAAATCTCTTCATCTCTGGAGAGGGTGAGATCATCCTGTGGAGAGATGGGGCCAGATGAGCTGATTAGATGGATTGAGATGAACTGATGGTTATATGCAGAGTGGGAGGGATGGAACTGATATAAGCAGAGGAGAAGAATTAAGCGTGATGATGCCAACCGGTGACAATGCAGCAACTATTGGTTTGCTGGTATATACGGTCAGAGTTTTAATTAAGTTGGAGAATATGTGAAAGTAATGAGGTCACCAAGCCACCCAATACTTGAATTTTCAACATACAGTCTTTAAATGGAGTTGATGAAGCTGATTGTGTTTGAGCTAGAAGTTTAATGAACTTTTACTCTGCTACTTGAGAGAACAGTGGCATTGATTTAAAATAGCCTCAGTCTTTTCTTGTCATTTTTTTTTTTTTTTTTTGTCCCAGCCCTCCCCCTTTCTGCCTCTCTGCCACCTTCTATCTTGCTCGCTCTTTCTCTCTGATGTTGCTGAGCGAGTGTGTGTATGTGTGGCTGGCGATGGATATTCTGAGCGCGGGCGGTGTGTGTGTGTGTGTGTGTGCGTGCATCAGGGTTTAATTGCGGAGTGCATAGAAACGAGTGTAATTAGCCAGCGCTCGCTTCCCTGCCGCCCGGCTAACAACCAGCATCCCCTCTGTGCTTGCTCTTTCTCTCTCTGCCTTTCTTCTTTGTCTTCCTCCCTCTCTCTTGTCTCATGCCTGTTGCCACAACGACAAGCCTCACTCCGCCATTGTTCCCCGCTGTTCTCCAAGAACAAAGGAGGAGACTATTAGCACCCTGAGAGTGGAGTGGTGGAAATGGAGGAGAGGGATAGAGAAAGAGAGAATGGATTGCTGTGAGGGCTGGAAGATGTGATGAGAGTGTGAGAGAGAATTGGTGAACAAGTTAGGCGAGGAGAGAGATGGGCATGAAAGAAGTGACAAAGAGTAAGGGAACAAGAGTTTGGGAGATTTATAAAGAGCAGGAGAAAGACTGGATGGAATGGAAAGGAGGAGAGGGATTAGAAAAAGAGAAAGGCTTGTAGGCCAGTAGAGAGAGCTCTCTTTTCTTTCTTAAGAAGCGAAAAGTGAGATTGAACAAGTTATTTAATTTAATTCAGAGAGAAACTTTCTTTCCACAGAGTGTTATTCTATCCACCGTTTCTCTACATAATGTCTCTCTCTTTCCTTTCTCCTGCTCTGTATTTTTCTTTTTCTCAATCCATTACATCCAGAATCTGAGCCTTTGTGTGTCTGCAAGAATATGTGTATACACTTTGCACTCTTTATACATTTATAGCTTGTGTGTCCTTGCTCTCCTTGCTTCCGAGTGTGTGCACTCTGCGTGAGGGTCATTAGTAGCGAGTGTAGGCGGGTAATGCGCTGTCTGAATAGCTGGCCATCTGAATGTTAACAGATTGTAACACAGGACAGAAAGTGAATTTGGTTTCCTGAGGAAAATGAAGCAAATTACACTTTTATAGCTCTCTGCCACAATCCTTTGCTCCCGCCATTACTCACTGGGTGAAGCGAGAGAAAGCGACTAGGGGAGGGAAAGAGTGGGTGAACAAGTGATTGGGAAGATGTCCTTACTGAGGAAGACGGTTGAGGTGCGATGGTGAAACCGTGGTTTATGGGAAATGAAATGCAGAGACCGCTTTTTAAGTAATTGATAACCCCTATCTCTTTTTGACCTTCGTATAGAGATATAGCTTAGGGCTGAATGAATGCTATTATTCCAGGGGAAGTTTAGGTAATTGTTAAGATTTCCATCCTTGGCTGAAACTCACAGTACCTATACACTTTTAATACAAATGTGAGCAAGTACTTTACAGTCATTATATTTGGATTAAGATATCTAGGTGCTTCTCATATCCATAGCCCCTAATTTTTAGTCGGAGTAGGTTCTATAATTTGTCAATAACCAAAATGTTCCCACACTGCTCAGCTAATGTCTCAGTTAAGCTTAAAATATCGATATGCTTAACTGCAGGAGTTATCTGCCACTTGTTTTGCACTTGACTCAGTCTTGCCTGATGTTTAACGCTGCTGTCTACAAGCGTGGAAAAGGTTTAACGCAATCACCTCATTTCATTAAAGTAAGATTCACCACTCTGTTTGTTTGTCTGAAATGAAAATGAGCACAATCTGCTGAAATATCAAAACAACACAGAGTGAGGTCCCTTCAAGAAATCTTCTCTGAGCCAGCCTAAATAATACAAACACCATCTTACTCTGCAGGTAAATGCTAACCAGGCAACAGCCAAACCTTTGACTTTGTCCTTTGGCTACCTCATGGAATTATAGAGTCAATAATCTGAAGAAGATGATATTTGTATGTGACATTTGTCATTTCGAACGTGTCCAGCTAAGAAATAAGAAGCATGAGTACAGACACATTAATACCTAGAATGGCACTCCGCAGAGCGCATTCCTCCGCTAAGGCCCAACGATCTCCTTAAATTCAATCATGCTGCACCAAATGTCAGTCCCCTAAATATTCCTGTTTTTTTCTTAAGATCCATGCATTATTACCTGGGAAATTGTAGAAAATCTTAAAGATGATCTGCCCAGAATTTAATGGGTTCTTTTATGGCTCATGTCCCATCCTTCCACCGAGTTTCATAGAACTTTGTTCAGTCGTTTTTGCATAAACATGCTGACAACAACTCTGAGTACTAATGCCCTGTCGCATAATGTTAAAGAAAGTTCAAAAACAAAATCCTGGATCTGCCCCCTTAATCGCATCTGCTCGACAAGTTAATGGGTTCTTTCTTGGCCCATACCCCACCCCTCCACTAAGTTTCAGTAAAATCGGTTCAGTAGTTTTTGCATAATCCTGCCAACAGAGAGACAAACTGCAATGAAAACATAACCTCCTGGGCAGGGGTAATAAATGAATTTAACAGGTGCAGCTCTCCTGCAAGAATTGATAGCCGGTAATGCATGGGTATTTTTCCATTATAGGAATCACAACAATAGATGGAGGCAGACTGCTTAGGCTAAAACCTTAAGTTGAGCAGTATTTGACTGTAGGGGAATGTGTAATATATACTTCTGAATAACCTCGGTTCCAACCCACTGACCTTAGGTTAACTTGAAAGAACTGTTCAACTCATTAAAGTTTGATTTCCTTTTAAGATTCACATTGTTCATGTTCACCCTGACACGATGCATATATTATCGAATTCACCACTGACTTCTGCTTGGCTTTTTGACACTGTTGAGTATTTAAATTTTAAAGACGATGGCTAAAGTTCAATTTAATCATAGATTTATTAAATTGTATATTAGAAATGGACATTTTTTATTTGAGGTTATTTTCGTTACTCTCCACGTTTTGGCTGTCTATGACGGTTTGAAGAAAAAATAGGTTCATTTTAAGGTTACTCTCCCCATTTAATGTCGATACGCGTCTGCTCCCTCCTGTTTTCTGCTCTGTGTCTCTATGGGAATAAGACTGACGAATTATAACTAGACAGCTATATAGGAAAGCTACGAGACACTGCTTGGCCTCTGTCTTTCCATTAAGTCACGATGAAGTTACATCTGCTCGAGAAAAAGATAACTTTTGATTTGGGAATTAAAGCACATCTCAGCCAGAATGAAACTGCGGTCAAGGTTGGTTCAAGGGCAGCAATTGTCTGGCACTGTGTTGGTGTACAAGCACACACACACACACACACACACACACGTGCGTGCAGACCCTCATATGAGGATTCACCTGCTTGACCTGATATTTCTGTTTCCCTCCAATGGGAGATTGGGAATATCTTTCCTTGCAATGTGTTGCGTCGTAGCACTGCAAAGATTTAATTCCTTTCTCCTGGAGGGAGCAGTGATGGGGAAGTGTCTCCATCACTCCAACCCCACTTGTCCTCCTGCATCTTTTCCTCCCTCTGCCCTTCGTCCTCTCTTTCTTTTAGTCTCTGCCTTTCTCCAACTCTCTCCCTCCCTCAGCTGACATTTGCAGTCAGTCAGCCTTATTATTTTGCTGTTCACATTTCTGATTGGAGTTCTCTTGTATCCTCTCTTTCTCTCTGTTTTGGTCCCTCTCACTCTCTATTGTCGCAATGTGTGTACCCCGATACTCACACATGGAATGCTCGGTGCATATGTGCATTCACAATGACAAGTATTGCAGTATGCAGTGCGTTAAAATTAGCCTGATCATGCACCCAAATCCCTTTTTAAAAAGTCGCTTCTAATAAGATGCAAACGCATTGTCCTGAAAGGTCACCATCTGGATGACATAACAGAAAGAGTAGCTGTGAAAATGGTGGCCGAAGGAGTGTACTTCGTCAGTGCAATGCTGATGTAATTTCGTTGTCGCAAGACACAATACAGCACACACAAGAAAATAAAATGTCTGTCCTTAAGTCCTGCGAGCGAAGCACTCTGCAGGTATCTTGACTGGTGACAATCACGGCACATATTGCGATTGTCATTTCGGGTTAGTGCACCAGGGCAGGGTTTGATTTGGGACAAACACTATGACAGTATTCTGTGTATATAGTGAGTGTAATGACTCCTATTTGAGACAGCGTACGTCTCCCCGCTCTGCTGTCCCTCCCTCTGGTCCTCCCCCGCAAACAACTCAGTCCAGTCATGTTTCCCGTCCCGCTCCATCTCTCACCTTTTTGTTCTTTCTTTTTTTTTTCTCTCTCATTCAATTCACCATAATCTAATTCAGTCTGTCTCCCACTTTCCCATCTTCTGTTACACCTCTCTCATCCCTCGCTGTTTCTCCCCATCTCACTCTGTGTTTTTAAAGGTCAGTTTTCTTCTCTTGTTTCTCCCAAGGACTCTGTCTCTAGCTTTTAATTATACTCTGCGGGCCCTGTCCCTGTAGAAACAGGCACACATGCGGATTTATGCACCTGCACTGAAGTGGAGTGCATTCATGCATGACAAACAAAGCAGGCTCAATCAGTATTGCCCAGCATAATTTAAATGGTTATGTTTTTTACCCTGTTGTTTCTTTATGGGTTCTTTTATACTCACTGTTTTGAAATTAATCATTAAAAGTATGAGGGAACTTTTTTTAAGTAACTTTCATCGCTTATTGATGACTGATTTGAGTCGATCCATGCTGAGGTCCACTAAGGTAGCAGGAGTTTGTCATGCAACTGGACAGCAAAGGAGACAGGAGAAGGTTGTCATGGTGATTCGATTCCCTCGAGGCTAAATTCCCCCCCCTCATTTATTCTCTCCACAAGTCTGCTTCCTGTCCACTTGCTGTATTTTTCTTTTTTCCTCTCTTGCTCTCGGTTATTGCTTCTTGTTGTCTTTGTCTTAACTATCCTTTTTCCTCCTCAGCCTGTCGCACTCAGCCTTCTGTTTGTTTCATTGTCTTCACGTCTTGCTCAGGCTATTCCCTCTTTCCTCTTAATGTCTTCTTTTGTTCCCATCTTTCCATTTGTTTCTCTTTCTCACTTCTTTCTTTTGTCCCTGTGGTCCTAACCTCTTGTCCAGCCATCGAGGGAGGGAGAAGCAGAGGAAGGAAAGGAATGCTAATTTCATCACCACAGCGACAAGTGCAGGAGGAGAGACAGAATAGGGGAGAGAGAGAGAGAGAAATGTCACTCGTCCGAGGAAATGAGATGGCCATGCGCTATTTGCGTGTGTGTGTGTGTGTGTGCGTTTGCGTAAGTCTCAACAGAAAAGATCAGGGTTACAGTCTGAGTGACATTTTGTGTATTTTTCTTTCGCTTTTCCTCGCTCCCCTGCCGAGTAAATGATGTATATGCATATATAGATGTGTGTTTGTGTACAGAGAGCAAATACTAATGTATATATACATATGTCTGTGCATTTCTTTTTTTTGTTGTTTCTTTTTTTATTACCCTTCGGTGCAAGGGCTGTTTTCTACCCCCTCTTTGTTTTTCAAGTCAGTCATCTGTCTCCCTCACTTTTTCTCCATTCCACTGCTCTGTCTCTCTCTCTCTCTCTCTTCACCCCTCACTCATGTCGGAAATGTAATCACGTTCGGGCTTCTGTAGTGAGGGAAAGAGAGGGAGCATGGCGGTGGGGTGGGGTGAAGCGAACGTGGGGAAGAGGAAGAAAAAGGCATTTGTATGTGTACCCAATTACCACTCCAGCCAGCCCAAAGTCACCTTCGCAGAGAATGGACGCACGCACACACCCGCTCAAAATAGCTGCTTCCATCCCGCCTCCTCCGTGTGTCTGTGTGTGAGTGTGTGTTGGTTACAGTGGTGATGAGGTAGACTGAATAATATCATGGCCTTTTCCTCGTCCGTCAGCTCAAAGCTTATTATGTGTGTGTCTGTGTCTGTGTGTGTGTGTGTGTGTGTGGCCTGTGTCTGATTGCACTAGCTGATTGAGTCCTAGCCCCGCAGATTTCATCCTAGACCCCTGATTAGGTGTTGTGAGGAGGAAGGAAGGAAGGAGGAGGAAATCATGTGTGTTTTTTCTTTTGCGTCTGTCTTTGTGCAGCCGAATTTGAATATAGATTTTACAAATGAACACACTGTTAAAATGTCAAGGCATTTAAAAAAAATGGGATTAGAACCTGGATTTATGGTGAAAGTATCAAACATGTGCAGATCAGTGTTAGAGGGTACAGCCTCGGGTCAGACTCATGGTGCTGATGGTTAATTTTGATTCTTGGGCCTGCTGACAAAAATGGTCCTTACAAGTAAAGCAGTGCGTGTGTGTGTCCTTGTTAACTGTGGCCTCGTTCCGCCTTGCTTCTTAATTAAGAGACCCTAGGCCTCCCAGCTCTGCCTGCTATCCCACACTCCACTGGGGCAGAAAAGGATAGGAACAGAGAGAGAGAGAAAATGGTAAGGAGACAAAAGACAGTGAAAGAGAGAGTACAGAGAGATGATACGTGTCAAAAAATATTGAACTTAAAGAGTGATAGAGAGAAGAGGGAGGAAAGCTAAAAGAAGGATTGTCTGATGGTTTGAGAATCCCGACCTGATGAGGGAGAAAGTAATAGAAGGTGAGGAAATGTGGATCCAAAGAGGAATGATGAGGAATGATGCAGAATGATGGGACGCAAGATTCCAACACATTCCACATTTCCCTACTAAATTGATGCCACTCATTTCCATATAGCCATCTATGCATCAGATCACACCACTGTGTGTTTGTATGTGTGTGTTTTCAAGTGGTAATATGTTCCACCTTATTCTTTACTCCCCATCTGTATTGGATCTTTCGCTCTGTCGCTTCCCATCTCTCGCTATCACATCTGACTAACTCTTCGGGAATGACTGTGTGTGCGCGCATATCTGCGGTTAGATATATGCCCGTATATCCTTGTATGCCTGTCCCAGCTATCTCTGCCATTCTCCCCCCCCCCCCCCTCCCCCCTCCCTCCCTCACTTGTCAGCTTGTGGTGAGTGGTGAGATAGTGGGTTAAATTTTAATGGTGCTGCCATCTCTCAGTAGCTTCTGAAAGAGGGCCAATGCAGACTGACACACTCACTGAGCCATGAGAAGAGACAAGACAGAGAGCAGCGATAGCTCACTAGACATTCATACACATGCTAGGTCATAAGTACACAGCACAAACAACAGGTAGAAGAAAGAAAATACTGCACCTGTCTTGTAGTTTAGGGAGTATTCTATTGACTTGCTGTCAGACCTAAGATACATCCACTGTGAAGATACAGGACACTGTTGCTTCATTGTCAAATATTAATGGGGATATGAAGCTAAACCTGCTAAAAAAAGGTGATTGACTCCTTCCCCAATGCCGGAAGAGGATTATGCCTTTTAGATTGAATTTGCTCTGCATCATGTTCGACATCAGAAATACACCAAAATCAGTAAATATAAAAACAAATAAAAACAATTCACATGCAGGTAAATTTGCAAGTTGAAGTAGCTCCGCTTTACATAAAATAATCTCTACAATGCACATTTATTTTCAGACACTTATCAAAACCCATGCATGCTTGATGCTTGAGTACTAAATCAATCTTTTCCTCAATATGCCACTCTTGCCAGTAATCATTTTTATTTACACAAGACCCAGAAAATCTCTGCACACACAGTCCCTCTAGGAATGCACTGGGTGAACACACAGGCAGGTCTCTGCATTATGTGCGCGTGTGTGTGCGCATGAATGTGTGAACACAACAAGCACACAGACACACACACACTAACACACACACTGGCTTGCACAAACACATGCTCGTCTCTGAGCCATACTTGTGTTATTCCTTGATTGTTTTCATTCGCCTGGCCTCACATAGCTGTCTGAGTGGCAACACGTCCCCCGACGACTCACTAAGCACACGGTGGGATTACGTGTGTACTTTTGTGTATGCGTGTTATTGTTTTGTGTCTTTGTGTTGCCTGTATGTGTGTATTTTTGTCTAGCCCCAACTACAGCCAATTCCTGAGAGAGGCCAGCAGACAGATGTTCTAGGAGAGAATTTGCACGTCTGTCTCTCTGTTTAAATATGTTTCTCTCGTGTAGTTTATTTTGGGGGGGTGTTTTTTCTTCCCCTCTCTCTTGGGGAGGAGGTAGAACTGATTTCACACACAGGAAACCCTGCAGCACCTCAACAGATCTTTGATGAGACAGACTTTTCCCCAGGTTTAAATACAAAGGTGGAGGTTGCCAGATCATGGTTGTCACCCCCCCTCCAGCTACCGAATTGACTATGATCCAGTGTTATTGATGTATTTGAAACACCTGCAGTAGTTTTCCCAAAGCATGTGCAACAAAGGAAAAAGGTTCACACCAGACAATGAAAAGAAAGACTTGCGGTGTTCTCAGCGGTATGGATGCAAGACCACTGCACTCGCTGTATTTGAAAAGATTCAAAGCTGTAAATTAAATACATTAAATTCCAGTTTAAAATGAGAGGATTGCATATGGAGATTTGTGTCCATCTTGGCTGTTAATCTTCATCTTTGAGGCAACGTCTTCCAGGAGCAGGACTTTGATTATCTCTTAATCCGTTTGACCATATCTCATCGTCTTTTTCTTCATCCTTGTTTCTCATCCTATTTGCTCCACAGTGTGTCCTCCATAATGCTGCCTCCCATTGCAATTTCTCTAGTATGTTACTCATCCCCTTTACCCCAGAGCAATATTATCCGTCTTTCCCCCTATTTTCCTTTTACAATCTTTTACATCCTCTCCTCTCCTCTTCTCTCCTCTCGGTTTAGTCATATTAACATGTTGGCTGAAAAAAAAAAGCATAGTGACAAGCACAAGAAAATAGCCCAATCTGTTAGCCGCTAGACAAATACACTTTCTCAAGTGTGTGTGTGTGTGTGTGTGTGTGTGTGTATCCTGCAAGCG
The DNA here is from genome assembly GCF_947347685.1 of Pleuronectes platessa. Classification (NCBI taxonomy): domain Eukaryota; kingdom Metazoa; phylum Chordata; class Actinopteri; order Pleuronectiformes; family Pleuronectidae; genus Pleuronectes; species Pleuronectes platessa. The sequence continues at coordinate 17,738,766 of NC_070633.1, forward strand.
ATGGCTGACATTAGAAAAGGCAAAACTCTCTCCTTCTCTCCAGCCCCCTCTTTGTCTATGGGCCACGCTCAAGGGTTTATTAGACCCAGCAATACTGGCCCACGTCATTCTCTTTGCCACATATGCGTGTATGTGTACATGCTCCTGTGTGTGTTTGTACTTGTGTGCCAATCTTTCCACCATGCGGTCAAGTCACAATTGCTAATCAGGCCTGCGAGCCTTGCCTGAAGAGACCAAGACACGATGGAGGGGAGGGGGGGCAAATGAGTGAGTGCTTTCCTTTGTCCTCATCACTGAAGCAGAGATAAAGACGAGTGAAGGGATGGATGGTTGGAGACGAGAGGACAGAAGCTGAGGGATTAACAGAGGATGAGTCTGTGCTCCAGCCCTGCGATGAGCTTTTAACTGTCCTCCATGGCATGACACCGTGTAGACCTCCATTTTTCTCTGTCCTCCTTTCATCTATTTTGCTTTGCATAAGTCAGGACTGCTTGTATTCATAAATTGCCCCTCTATTTCTTACCCATGCTCTTTTTTTTACACTCTCCCTTTTTCTTGCCCCTTCTCGCTCCCACACACTCTGTGTCTGCTATCTTTCTATAAGGTAATAATGAATATTTGAAGGCTGAGAGGAGCGCTTCAACCTAATCCTTTTTGCCCGGGGCAAAATATGCCTCATGGGGTGAATGTGTGTTACAGTTCATCTAACTTTTTAATTGAGATGGAAACCCAGTTTATAAGTTTTCATTTCTACCTCAGTGGTCATGTCAATGAGACTCTCTGCATGGTTGTGCACATGTAATAGAAGCGGTCAGGATGAACAGTGCACTTAACTTGCAGGGAAATGTCAGTACGTTTGGTAGGCAGCTGGCGCCGTGTGGAGCGAGGGTACCATTGAACTGCACGACCTGACTCGATGTGTCCATGAGCAACACTTTGAATCCATACCAATAACAAAACCCCAATTTAAATCTGTAGCCTCCGCTGTTTATTGAAGGTAAGGCACGGCACCAGTTAAAATTGTAATTCATGAAGGGGGTCAATTAAGTATAAAGTTATTAGTTCTTAATTTCATTTCTTACAAACTAGATTCAGTGTGAGTCCTTCAGGTAGTCAGACCTTCAAAGAACACTAATCTCATCAGTCAGTGTGTCTCTCTCACACACACACACACACACACACACAAAGTGCATTAAGTTTCTGCCAACGTCACCGCATGTCTTTAACAGCGAAAGAACAAAGATCAGGGTGATTTACACCAAGCATAACACTGAGCAAGCCTGCTTAATTATGTAATTCACTCTCCTCCCCGTAGAGGGAGCACTGTGCTGTGAAGGCCAGTGCAGCGTCAAGGACATTCACACTGTGAATAACAAACACCAGAGTACCACAGAAAAACTACTTAGATACTCAGTGAGTCACTCCGTTCGTCTCTCCCTCTCTTTTTCACTCTCTTTTTCACTCTCTTTCTCTCTCTCTCTCTCTCTCTCTCTCTCTCTCTCTCTCTCTCCCTCCCCCTCTCTCCCTGTTTTTCACACAGACACACACCGGTGGTTTGTGAGTTTAACATTGCACCTTTGTGTCTTTGTGTTGTCTCCATGTTCCCCATTCAAGTCCCGGGTATTGTGATTGTCTCAAGGTCACATCCTCATCATCTTTGTCCTTTACAACCAACTTCTATCTCTCTCCCTTTTATTTGCTCCCTTATCGTTTTTGCACCTTTATTTGCTCTCGCTGCTTTTGATTTGATTACCTTCTCTCCTTTAGACTCTCCAGCTCTCCCTCGCTCCCTCTGTCTCTCCTCCTTGTAATTAGCCAGTGTAATTGCTGTAGTAAATCTTTTCTGCTGTCCCAAGGAGACTGGCTGATATAGGACTGATTTAATAAGCAGACCATAGCCACTCACCTCTCCCTGTGTTTGTGTGTGTGTGCGTGTTGTGGGTGGGTGGGGGGGGGGGGTCTGTCTGTGTCCTCTGTTATTTGCTTTGGGGATTTATGGGCTGTTTGTGTGGTTTCAGCAAGTGCAAATTCAAGTTCAAGGTAGTGCTGTGTCGGTGTGTCGACTGTAGTGCACCTTATCAGCAATGCAGGCAGCATACCGTGTGTGTGTATGCGTGCCATCAGCGATGCAGTTACATGCCGTGAGTGCGTCATTGCCGAAGACCTTCATGGCCAGAAGAGCAGAGGGAGGTCAGAGTGGCCCTGAGAGAACAACACTGACACACAGTGACACACAGGGACCAACTGTTTCCAAACCTCTGTCCCTTCAAACACATCCACACACTCTTTCCGGCGCCGTCTCCCCGTTTTTTTGTTATGTCACATACAAACAATCACAAGCAGAACACTATTCACTTTAGCTTTTATTCTTCTCTCCCTCTCTCTTTCTCTGACATACACCTATATATACACACATACACAACTGGTTTGGGGAGTGTGATGGAGTGTAAAAGTAATAAATACTGTATCCAGGTGAAGTTGCAGTCTGGTTGCAGTACACCAATCTGTCCAATGGAGGGCACTGTGACCCCATACAAAAACTGTAACCTCACTGAAGCAGCCACACTTTGTGCCTCCTGTCAATACATTTAAATGGAAATCCATTTACACTCTAGATTACACTAAAATACACGTTGTTTTTAATAAATAGAGCAGTCAAAATGACTTAAATTGTGTTGACAAATAAAAAAATCTACTTTACATTGAAGGTCTATGGTAGATTAGTGTAATTATGTTAGTTTAAAGTAAACTGAATTGTGTCATTCAAGCATCAACAAGATTATTAAAACTCACAACATAGATTTGAAACGTGGTGTCGCTCAAGAAATAATTGACTGGTCACTTAATATACTGCCTCATGTCAAATTTATCTCAACTCATATAAAAAACTACAGAGTGAGCCTGAATAATAATAAATAACAAGATGCTATGTTGTCAAAAATATATGACAAAGAACCAGAATGTCCATTTAGTATTGATTAGATTAGTATGATTAGAATGTGATCAGCGAAATAATGAAAAATAATTTTAACAGTTAATGCAAATTTCTTTCATCAGGCAGTAAACATGAATAAAGACACTATTTATAATTCTGATGTGAAGCAAAAATTGAGAAGTGGGCTCTAGTGAAACTAGTTCAGTTATTCAGATTTTTCTCAATTTTAGCTTTTAAAAACGTAAAAATACTGTGATAATATGGAACTTTATCAGTTCAGATAATTTCATGTGCAGTCACACTCTTCATACACCAGGGGTGCGCAAGTGAGCACAGCTTAGCCACGCCCATGTGCCCTCCCCCAGCATCCTGGCCCTCCCACATCCTGCCCCCGTCCCCCCTCCTCCGTGCCCCACCCTGCCATCTGGTCCTTTTCAGACACGCACACACACACACACTCATGCACGCACGCACTCAGTCAGGAATCTTTTCTCCTCATTTCCTTTCACAGTGAAAAACAGGATGAAGGGGCTCTTTCAGACCCGAGGTTACTGTGGAAACCCCCTTATTCTTCTTCTGTCAAACACGCTTAGGTTGTAACACACACACATTCTTATTCTGAGAGTGACATAATGTTGGACATTTAAAGTTTAAAGGGACCAAAGCTACAGCTGTCCTTCTGTCTGCCACTGTTCTGTCCTTCTGTTTATTTTAGACAAAGAACGTTATGCCCCCCCCCCCCCCCCCCCCCCCCCTTCTCCTTTCTGTTCTTCTCATTTCACTTTTAATACTTTTAATACAAGGACTTCAGAATTCTTAAAGAGAACTTTCTAAACCCATGAATAGAATGTGTTCTTATTTAGTTTCACTCAAACGTATTCAGTCTGTGTTGCTGTTAAAAGTTGGCAAAAGACTTGTTTGTGTCTTGTGCGTTTCTCTCTCTTGAGCAACCTCAGCAACTTTTTTTTTTTTTTTTCCAAAGAGCAGCTCACCCCCACAGAAACTGATGGTGAAACTTTAAACCCTCTCCTCTGCTCCAGTTTACACAATCCCCAGCCCTGGAATGTTGAATGGAAAAAGTTAGTTTAAAAGTTATATATATGAATGCTGTGCTTTTCTCCTGTGTTGCCACCAGAGGGCCCCGTGAAAAGCACCCTTGGCATGGCGGATACACAAAAGAGCACATCATATGAAAGCTTTTAGTGGTTTAAAAATAAACTGTAGTGCTCCGCAAACAGGGAGTGGTGATGGTGGGATGAAAGCACTGCATGAAAAGAATGAAAGAGAGAGAGAGAGAGGCTATGAGTGAGGACTGAAACAGTTTTTTGAGTTGAGAGTGTTCGAGGATGAAAGTGTCTTATTCTCTCTCTATGTTTGTCTTATTTGCTCTGTCTTTTCTTCTTTTTTTACCTCTTTCCATTCGTCTAATCCTTTTTACTTTTCTTTCTCCAAGCCTGGCTACCCATCATCTTCCCCTCCACACATTTTTCTCCTTTTAAGGAGTGAGGGAACAAGAGAGGAAGAGAGTGGGAGAGGGGGGGGCACTCAGGTCTGCTGACTGATAAACAGACTCCTCTTTGTGCAGAGAGACACACACACACACATGCACGGATACACTTAGTTACATATTGACAGAGAACTCTGCATGAGTTGGCTCCTCATGATTCTTTGTACCCTTCCTTCGCCTCCTCTCCCCCTCCATCCCTCCGCCTTTGCCCATTTCATTTATTTTCTCCCTCCTGCTCCTAATTAAAAACAGAAGTTACAAATGGAAGAATTTTGTTTTTCTTCATGACACACATGTGTATGCATGCAATGACACACGCACACACTCACACACATACACATCCCCCCCCTTTTTTTTCTCTCAGTACCAAGCAGCTGTTGGAGAGTAGGGGGGAAGGTGGTCCAGGAAATGATAAGTGTGTGTGTGTGTGTGTGTGTGTGTGTGTGTGTGTGTGTGTGTGTGTGTGTGTGTGTGTGTGTGTGTGTGTGTGTGTGTGTGTGTGTGTGTGTGTGTGTGTGTGTGTGTTGGTGTCAATCAGATGGGGTGGTAGTGATTAGTATTCAGAAAAGGGTCTTTCTTTGTGTGACGGAAAACAAAAAGGCAGCTGGAACGATAAAACATGTGGATGTCAGAACTCCACAAGTGTGTTCATATTTGCTTGAGTTGTGTGTGTGTGTCTGTCTGGTAACAGTTGTGTTCTGCCTCTGTCATCTCCTCTCCTCCCCAGCAATGACTAAGTGCAACGTGGTGCAGTGCTAGATAGCCTCCACCAGAGATGCCATTGGCTCATAAATGAAACGAGCCGGCTGTGCATGTGGAAAACACGGAGCAGCCATTTTACACTCTTGCACACCAGACCCCCATTTTATGAATCAGCCATGATGTCATAGACTGATTTCATTGGCTAGAGCGCAGCTGGCACTGTGTCTATTATAGCACAGATGTACACACACACACACATGCTCACTCACCAGTTCTCCATCTCTCTGAGACACACACACACTGACCTAGTGACATGATGCTGTCACTAGATCAGTAAATCCCAGACTAACTGGATTATTCCTTCTTGAGATCATATACTGGCCAGATTACACAGTCATTTGCGCTGTAGCATGTACACTTGTCTTTGTACAAATCTCCATATGCATGTTTAACTGTGCATACAAGAGTTTGTTGTGCTTATGCTTCACTGATTTTAATATTTATCTTTATTTCTCTCACCCTTATCTTAAATGATTTTATTTCCCTCATTTTCTAGATGGCACCATCTTAAAGAAGTTTATAATTTTAGGTTGTTATCAGTCTCCCCGTCCGTGTCTCTGTGTTGAGAAGGTAATTTGTGACGGCCGGTCAACTCCTTTGAGTTTCTTCCGGCCCTTCAGCTGTGTTTATGTGTTTGCGTGCAAAGATATTTATGTTGTTTCCTCTCTGATGTCCTGGTGGGTTTTCCTACCCTGTGTGTGTGTTAGCACCGGTTCACTTCCTGTTATGGTTTCCTTCTCTCAGCAGGGACTCTGGCTGGAGAGCTGGACACTCAATAGTTTTTATTCATGATAAGATATGCACGCAGCTGATTACAGTGATATAACAGACATCACAGGTATATGGCAGAAGAGTTCAAACGGATCAGATTTCAAACTTGAGAAACGATGATGGTCGATTCTGATAGAAGAGTTTCATGAAGCTGAAACTGAGTGATACACTGGGACATACTGAGGCCCCCGTGCACTGACCGACTGACTGTTTTGTGTGTATGTGTGTGAGTACTCAATGAATGGCTACATGGAGAGCCGCGGAGCTCATTAAGAGGACAAGACTCGTTAACAGACTGTCCAACTTGGTCTCTCGCATGGAGACAAAGCACTGTCTGACTGGACATATGGAAGGATGGGCCGATGCATGAATGGGTTGTTATGCTGTAGTGGCTGTCTCCGTTACTGCGTGAATGAAACTATTTTTCATTAATTTAACAAAGTAGAGAAGAAATGAATGGATGTTAGCAAAGGGGGGTTGAATGGGTTTAGGTAATCCTTATAGATGTGATTAAAGCAGATGTTCGCCACAACATTTCATCTTTATTATTCAATATTTTATGATTTCAGGCTAGGTCAAGGCTTTATTATAGCTTCAGATGACATTATATGAGGTCATCACCTGGCTGTGGAAACAGATGGGCTGCTCAGCACACAGGGACTGATTTTGACTCGCATTGTTTGTGTTTCAGATACTACGTGACAAAGAAGGTCAGCACACTCGTACTGTATGTGCTGCACCAGCGTTGTCTCTGGCTGTTTTCCAGACAACAATTCTTGTTTCCTGCCTTGTTTTTAAAGAGATAAGACGAGGACAAGGCCACAGTACAAAAATCTTACAAGGAGAATTACTAGACCTGAAGAGGGAGAGAGAGAAATAGACGAATATCGGAGAGACAAATATGTTCATAGTTTTTGAAACACAGAGGCAAAGGAAAAGATACACTTTTTTATGTACTGTGTTTACACAGTTAGAGGTGTTCCATACCATGTTTCTCGTCCCGGGGACTGAACAGTTACCTGTGCATTTAATATCATGTCAATTTATATAACAACTTATATTAATAGGTGTAAGCTAATCATGATATTCACTTTTTGTGCTGTATTTTCAGGTGACCTATTTTAAAATAGGTTTAATACTATTGGCAGGATCAAGTGTGACATCCTCTTATGCACTGACCCTAGATATGATGTGCCTTTGTCTCTATACAGTGGGCTCTAATGCGCTCAAACCTGAAGCCTGTTCATCTTGTCCAGTGCATATTCTTCTCCCCCCCCACACACACACACTGACATAGACCTGACCTTGTCAGAGTAAGTTAATTTGAAGTGTGTATGTGTTATAGTACTGTGTAATCCGACTGCAAACTTTAAATGCCGTCAGCTAACAAATGTCTGACCAAATTTACCATACTACCCCCCCCCCACACACACACACACACACACACACACACACACACACACACACACACACACACATATCTTTCCTCCAGTGTTAGAGCCACTTCATAGTAGTTCAGTCTTACCAAAGGCCAATGACGCAATAATCCTATCACCTCCGTGACACCATACAGTTGGGAAAGGGCAAAAAAAGTGAAGGCTGTGTCAAGTCTGTCTGTTGTTATAGCCATCACATGAGCCCTCTATCCATCGCTCAAATCCACAGAATCCACCGATTTCACCACTGTCCTTCTGTCTGACATCGTTTCTATTCATAGCCAGCTGAACTATTTATCTGAAAGTCACATATATATATATATATATATATATATATAAATATGTAATTTCTAAGAAAGTCTCCTCTGTCCCTCTCTGTACATTACCACCTCCCTTTCCATTTCTTTGTCCACCTCTCCAGCCAAAAAGGAGCAGGATGGTGGTGACGAGAAGAAGCAGCTGCAGAAGAAGAAGGTGAAGGAGCTCAAGATTATTGACGCCAAGACATCACAGAACCTCTGTAAGTCCGCACTTTGACATTTGATACCCCTATTCCAATTTCATGGGAGTATCAAGTACATTGAATTAACTCCTTCACTGAAAAGTACATTCTAAAGCACACTCAACTAAATACCAGTTGGATTTAAATATGATCTGTATTTTGTATGCTTGCAGCCATTTTCCTGGGATCGTTCCGTCTCCCCTATGAACAGATCAAGGATGCCGTCCTGGAGGTCAATGAGAAGATCCTAACAGAGTCCCTGGTTCAGGTACTGAGCTCAGATCTGCTTCAGAGTCTATACACAGAGTAAATGGGCAGAATAGTATATTAAGTGTATTTAGTTTTGAATTCACCATTATTTCTTATTCTTGAGTAGTGACCATCACTATGGCAGAAGTCTTTGATGATTAAAGTTCAGATGATTGTGGTACTGCTCATTTAGATGAATTAGTAGCTTCATTCACAGTATTTATTTCCATTACTTTGTGTAGTTGATGCCATGGTATTGTATTGGACAAAGCTTGTTTCAATATTAGGATAATTGCTAAAGAGTTTAGCAAAGTGGCTAATGCAGATGTCACATCTTTATGTTTAGATAACAGGATTTAATTGATTGGTACTAAAATATTAATGACAGAAACATCTGAATTATAATGTTTATTAAGGGAGGAGTTGTAATTTCACTTATATTTGGTAAAGCTGGTTATTTATATTTCAACGTACACAGTTGTCTGTATTTCTGTATTTGTTTATTTCAATCAAACAAGATGTTCCAATCACTAAATCACTTTGCAATGTGTGACCAATATTTCTGTGTTGTAAGACCCTAAGTTTCCTTTCATTGTGAAGTTTGTGACATAGACACAAGTGTCTCCATATCCAGTTAATCTTGTGTGTTTTCTCTGTTATTACCATGTAGAACCTGGTCAAACAGCTGCCATCAACAGAACAGCTGAGTACCCTGGGAGAGATGAAGGATGAATACGATGACTTGGCTGAGGCTGAACAGTTTGGAGTAGTGGTGAGATGAGACACACAAACCTAAGACACACACAAACAAACGGCAAGTTTAATAGCTATTATTTGAATTGCCAGCTGACTTGAATGTGACTTGCCCCAAAGCAGCGAGGAAATCAGTGTGATGACAAATGAGGCATGAAGAAATGCTGAGCGAGTGAGATAGTCATGCAGTTGTCGCTATATTAAAACACTGCCTGTTGAATACAGACTGCTTTGTTCAACTGTGGAAAGTGTGATTAATGGATGAAGCCCCCCCCCTCACTCTCTGCAGATGTCCTCCGTGAAAAAACTGATGCCACGTCTCGAGGCCATCCTGTTCAAGCTGCAGTTTGAGGAGCAGCTGAACAACATCAAGCCGGATGTGGTGTCTGTGACGGCAGCCTGCGAGGAGCTCAGGCAGAGCAAGAACTTTTCCACGCTGCTAGAGATTATCCTCCTCGTTGGGAACTACATGAACTCTGGCTCTCGCAATGGAAAGGCATTTGGCTTCTCCATCTCATACCTGTGCAAGGTAATAGGAGGTGTAGCCAATCAATATAGACACAAAGTGAAAACCAGCCTTTACTCTTACCTATTGTGTTATTTCCTGAGGTCAAGTGTGGACATGCCATATGATTCAGTTTTATAGCAAGTGGTCAGGGGTGATCTACTGGGAGATGTGTATGTAGACAATAACATGTAGGGTTTTCCCCTGCACCTTTTTAATAGGTAGGTATGTAATATCACAAATATCCATACACAGGTAAAGGTGACACCATAGTCCCTTCAGTAGTACACTGATGCTACCCAGACATGAACTCCTGATATCCTCCTGAAATTGTCCAGGGGGGCTAAATGTGAGGGTTAGGGTTTCTCACCTGAATCCACTGGAAATGTTCCTGTTGTTCTGAATGTCCGACCCGGGGAATCTCCTGCTGCTTCCTCCATATGTGAAAGGCAAAGTCAAGACTTTCCAGTTGTCGTGATATTTTCCGGAGTTCATGTCTGAAAATGGCTAAACTTTGTGTAGCAACAAGAAATCTATAGTAGACAAAGAAAGAAAGAAAGGGCCACATCTTGCTGATAACAATAACGATCCAATGAGACAGTCTTTAATGTCATCATGTACACCTGTACTTTTCCTGCTTTGAAAGTTTCAAATGTCTTCTCTAACAAAGGTTTATACCATATTACATCTAATGTATCTATGTAGTATAGACAATAGACACTCAGAGAACAGTGCATCAATGCTAAATGCTTTTAAAGCATATTTAACACATATAGAAAGTGTAACACACTGACAGCATATACATGCAGACATTGAATAACTTTTGATTGATTGCCATACCAGTCTACCCTTTTTAATCGATCCCTCTTCCAATCAGCTGCGTGACACCAAATCAGCTGATCTGAAGCAGACACTGCTCCATTTCCTCGCCAATGTGTGCCAGGAGCAGTATCCTGATATCATGAGCTTTACAGACGAGCTCATCCATGTGGAAAAAGCCAGCAGAGGTACGTGGGTCATCTAGCTGACCTTTATATGTGCACTTCCCCACAGTATCATCCAGTATGACTAGATTTTACACTCGTATGGATCACACATGTTCATATTATTCACAACAGGACTTTTATTAAAATGAAAAAAAACAGATACTATGTCCATCTGATTGGACATTAACATTTCCCTCCTGTCCCCAACAGTTTCTGCAGAGACGATTCAGAGGAGCATAGACCAGATGGGCCGTCAGATCAAGAACCTGGAGAAGGATCTGGAAACCTTCCCTCCTCCACAAAATGACAAGGACAAGTTTGCAGAAAAGATGTCTATATCCTTTTATTCTGTTTCAAATTTAATAGAATGTGGATATTTACAATTCCAATACATCCTAAGAGTGCATTTTGATGACCTCCTAATTAACATGAAGAGATAGTGGTTCCGTGTTCCTTAACACATTGTCTCCACAGTTTTGTGGTCAGTGCCCATGAGCAATATGAGAAGCTGGATCTGATGCATAAGAATATGGAGAAGCAGTATTCTGACCTGGGAGAATATTTTGTCTTTGACCCGAGAAAAATGTCTGCTGAGGAATTCTTCGGGGAACTCAACACCTTTAAGAACATGTTCCAGGTGCGTCAGTGTTTTTATGTGAATAAACAAACCCAAGTGTCATATCATTAAAAAGGGGGTAGTAGGGTTTTCATTGTTTCCTGACCACACTCAAAAACATTGTTATGCATACAGTTCAAAGGCTCACACACATGGAGTTGGGGAAGAAAAAGTCAATGAAAGATAATGTCAAGCCCGGATCGGATAAAACAGGAGCCGGTGCACCTGTCTGTATTGACACAATATTGAAAGGGAGTGACTCCATTATATTGTCAGTTTATACATCAGCTGTAAACGGCCATTGGGAGGTCCCTCTATGGAAGTAACTTGTTTTACCAGTTATTATGGATAACTGCCATCCACTGAAGTGGATTTAAGTTTTGTTAACATACAAAATCATCCAACAGATCCATCTTACTTCATGTATATTTTCTCCTTCTCACTAACTTTCCCCGACAGCAAGCGGTGAAGGAGAATCAGAAGAGGAGGGAGGCTGAGGAGAAGATAAGGAAGGCCAAGCTGGCTCGGGAAAAAGCGGAGAAGGAGAAGGAGGAGAAACTGAAAAGGAACAAGCTCCCCGACATCAACACAGGTCACAATATCTGGATCATATTTCTTTACCTGCATATGTGACTGAAAGAAAGAGCGACTCGCTCCACATCTTTTAATTTTGTATTTCCCTCAGACTCCAGTTGGGGGCAGTCAGAGTCCACACTTTTGTGGAATATATGTGTATGTGTCTGTGTGTTTGTGTGTGTCTGTGTGAGTGAAAGAGCAACCCATCAGTTTTTATAGACCGGAGTTAATCTAATGTTGATGACCCTTGTTTTGAAGTAAACACATGACAAGGAAACTCCTCATAAAGTGAGGAGGGGGAAAACAAAGGGTATGCAAGCAACTGCTTGACCTCTTTTCACTCGTGGTGGAAAAAGGGGATTTGCCTCCATTAAAGAGAACTGAAAGGATGGCTAAATCTCTTTATCACCCAAAAACACGTTTTCTTCCCCCACTGAGATGCTGTTATACTTTGTAAAACGCTTGCAGTACATTGTCCTGTGTAACAGACACACGTTATCGCACACTCGTCCCTGTATACACACAGTTAAAACTCAAATCCTCCCTCGCAGACATTCATGCTCAGGCACTTTTTCCCCCTTTCTCTGACTCTGACCTAGTTTCAGAACATTCCTCTTTTCTGTGGCTCCACTCAGATTCTCCTGGGACTCAACAGTCAAAATTTGCTAGAGCCCCCGTGTCTTTTTCTCAGTCAGGGTTAGTGTTAGAGAAATGTTGCGTTGGCCAAACTGTGTGTGTGTGTGTGTTCTGAACCCTTTTTAATAAAAGTCTTTCTGGCCTTTCTCCTACTCCATGATCCAGCTGGCTTCTCCTCTCCTCTCTTTCTTACTTTTGTTCCATCTCTCCCTCTTGTTTTTTTCCCTTTCCCTCCCACTCTGTCAGCCGTTCATTTAAAGGGCACTTAAAGACACAGCAACCCACTTGGAATATTTTGCCTCAGTGTCGGGGGAGACAGTTTCTGATAGAAAGTAAGATAGTCAAATTTCATATTTAGTCCCTAGGGGCATGTGCGAATGGAACATAATAGTGCTTCAAAGATGAGTGTGTGTGTGTGTGGATTCGTGGGATCATTTACATACAGGTGGTATATTTGACTGCCCCTGTTGCTTCGAGTCATTCAACACCCACACGCAAATCTGCCCTACACACACCTGTTCTTTGTTCCGTATTTGTTTATGACCTTTATACTGGGTGGCTTTGACACAATGGTTGTTTTCAGCAGCCAGTCTCTCGCATGCTGAAAATCTCCACTGGTTCCCTGGCTCCCACTTATCCACTCACATACCCTTGCCATCTCATGAACTCTTAGAATGAGTAAACATAATGTCCCAGTTGTTGGCTAAACCCTGCAAGGTCAGTGTGTGTTTGCAGTTTGTGGCCCTGTCATTCCTGTGTGAGTCAGACGGACCCACAGACGCTCCACTCAGCAGGGCCATCACATTTGCTAAGCATGTGATGATGGTTATTGTGAATAAACAGTCCTCCTGTTATACGTCATCGATTTAGAACTTGAGATTGTTTTTTAATAAGAGCTTTTACTCACATTGTGGGGCTCTTGGTAACGCAGAGGATTCAGGATTCAGTGTGTGAGACTGGCAGATGCCACACCCAAAGGTCCACATTCACCATCTGTGGTTAAAGTAAAGTCTTTGCTCTAATTTGATCTGATGACTCTTTCTTACCACTATAATGAAAAAATCCATTCCTGTTTCTTACATATTTTATCTTTGGACATGGGCCAAAGCTGTTTGGGAACCAACCATTCCTTATTTCCACAGCTAGGTGTCAGTACTGTCTGTTAAAGATTGTCTGAGGCTGTCTTTTCCTTTGAATGTGGGGGTGTGTGCATGTGTGATTTACACACCCATGCAGCTGCTAGTATGGGAATGGCCACCGGGAGTGCTTGTGCTCCACCAGAAAGCAAGAGAGGTGGTAGTGAGGGGGATGGTAAAGGGAGGGAGGAGGGTAGGTCAGCAGATGCTCTCTTGCGGATTAGACTGTGTTGTCATCTCTCAGAAAAGAAGGTTAAGAGGAAGAGAGGAGGACAGGAGAAAGGCACATGGTGAGAGAGGGATCACATGGGATGAGATAGGATGGCCTCATGTCTCACCCCCGCTGACTGTAGGAGAGGCACAATCATGTCACATTAGAGATGCTAAATCTGCCCAGAGACTCATTTGAACGCTGTCTTTCCTTCTCCATATGCTTTATCTTTTCCTCTGTTTTTATTCCATTATTTTTTCTATTTTATTTATGTTGTTGCTCCACCTCTCTTCTCTGTCATTTCTTTATCCATGTTCTCATCTGCTACTGTGTGAACAACCGTTAGGGGTGCTATTGCTCCACACAACATTCTACCCTCCTCTGTGTGTATGTGTGCGCGCATGTGTGTTTGGTGTGTGTGCCATAGATTGGCTCCACAGAGACATCTTCAACAGCTCATGATCTTAATGCTATTAAACTAATTCATTCGCCTTATGTTCTGTCTTCCTTCAGGCAAAACCTTGCTGTTTGTGTCACGGTGTGTGTGTGTATGTGGTGCATTGTTGCACTGAGTGGAGCCAGTTCAACCCTGATTTTGTATAAGTTGTCAATAATAAGCTAGTGTTTAAATGTCAAGTCCACAGAAAAATCATGTGATTTAACAAAAGCACATGATAATCAACAAGTGCCTCCCCTCTCCATTATTTAAATTGTTACTAGGTTCTAACAAACCAAATTCTGTAAAACTTGTCTTTGTTGTAAGAACACTCATAAATGTTTTTATCGAATACTGTTGCTCTTGGCCACAGTCTCATAAAAACAAAATAGAACTGCATAAGGTTTGAGAGTACAAAGGCCCCGGGACTTTCTAGTTTTAGTCGGGAGTTCAGTCGGTCAACAAGAAGTCTGTTTTATATACAGCCAGGTCATTGTGTGGTCCCTCTACTGCCTACGGTACATTTTCACAAATAGGTTTGTGTGTCTCTGTGCTTCCACTCGTGGTTTAAGCCAGCCATGTGATTAGTGTAAGAGGAAATGTGCCAGATGTGTTTCCCCAGAAGACGGAAAACGTGGCCTACATCAATCTAAAGTGTGTATGCAGTTCCAGGACATGGACATTGAGGGGTGTATGTGAGCTGTGCAAGGGCTCTGTGAATGTCTGAGAGACTTTCTCTGACGTGACAGGCGAGACCACTGGCCATCTGCTTCATGGCTTACTGCAGGATTAAATAGTGTGTGTGTGTGTGTATTTGTGTTTGGGGGTTGGGAGGCGACGACATAAACCTTTAACCCCCAGCCCCACTGCCCCCTCGGTCTGTTTCAGCTTCAAATAGAAATAATTAAAACCATCTGCCTGAGCGCTGAGCTGTGCCACTGAATCTTGCCCACAAAACAATCATGACAACACTCACACAGCAGCATTACCATGGAGTACCCCCTCTCCCTTGGTTTGGCCCCCACTCCTAATTTAAGGCCACCAGCCACTGAGGCTGTGCAGAGAATATTGATGTAAACAAACACACAAACAACCAGGCCACCCATACAAACTGTACTTGCACACCCACGGAGATATAAGGAGCCTTGCATCTGTAAGCTACAGTCTTATTCCATAGTATTTTAATGTTTATTTGCAGGTATAGTCTTTGTGTTTCCAATAAGGGTGTGTTTGTGTTGTAGTTTAATGTTTAGCCCCCTGGCAGTGACGCTAGCTGAGCTAGGTCACTGCCTATCTGGGTTAATATAGCTCATTTGCTCAAGTGGCCACGTGGCTGGTAAATGAACTCCTGCCTGCATGTGTGTTAGTGTGTCTGCTAAATATGTGTGGAGGATTTAAAAAAAACACTGCTGTGAGGGAAAATGTGTGTGTATGTAGGTAGTGTGCTTGTTGGTTTGTGTTGATTACTCCTGTGGTTGATGATGCATTCCTGATTTCATGTTTTGTTGCTATTTACAGAGGGTGATGAAACTGGTATCATGGATGGCCTGTTGGAGGCGCTGCAGTCCGGTGCTGCTTTCAGGAGAAAGAGAGGACCCCGGCAAGCAGGTACACACACAGAAGCAGAACTGTAGATCCCCACGAAACATGTGGATGTTTCAAAGTGTCATGTCTCACTTGATTTACAGATCTCAGGTAATTCTTTATGCACATTTTTGGCATGCGCACTATCCTGAAACACTTGTACCATATGAGACCAATTTCTGCCTCTTCCTCGCTGTCTTTATATTTCTGTCAAGGCATAGCAGCAGATATGTTCGTTTTCCTGTCTCTGTACCACATGTTCCATGGCTCAGAGGCCTGTGTTAGGTTTTGGCTGACCACAGTTAGCATGCCTCAAATCCAATTCTACGAGGAGCTGGTATAACAACAAAAGAAGAGGGGAGGGTGCCAAGGGTTAGTGTGGTCAGCAAGATACTTACAAGGGGAGCGACTGATGAGGGTGTGGTCGCAAAATAGGAACATATAAGAGAAATATGAATGTTGAGCCAAGGAGGGTAAACCAGTGTGGGAAGAAAGTTGGAGGAAGTGAGATCACTGAGTGAGACAACACATATTTCACTTGAAGTCCCCCTCCTCTAATAAATCTGTTTTTATTATTGATACTTCATTTGAAAGTTAGAAGCTATGAGTTTGAGTCCATTTGTTAAATTCATCTCATGGTGAAGGAGAGAGTTTGACCTCAAGGCTACATCCATACTACTGCAGTGTTTTTCTTCATTAGGGAAAATATGTCATAGTGAGTAAGGCATAGTAAGAAGTCAATCATGGTCCGATAAACAACTAACACAAGTGTGATGTGAAAAACTGGAAATCACCTGTGCACATACCCTGTTTCACATGGTTTTCTCGAAAGGTTTGAATCCACAGCTCACTATAAAGTGATTCTAGAATCTGTTGAATTACAGTAATACAACGTTCTATTTTATCTGTGAATAAAACGTTTTTTCAGAACATACTCCTCATTGCATCCCCAGCCTGTATTGATTCTCTTTCAGGCAATGTAATTCAGTTTGTCAGCTCATAGAGATAGGCCATTACTCTGTTAAGTTACTTCCTCTGCTAAATCCAGCTGCATTTATTGGAGATGGGACAGTTTTTCTCTCTCCTCTTTTAGTAAAAAAGAAATTTAGTAGATATGACCAAGCAGATGAAAATGAGGTCATGTGATCTGTTCGGATGTATGGAACATGATTCCTGGTGTTAAGGAACTCATGTGGAACCATGTGAGAGGGAAATAGTTCCATAGCCATTAACTCTAGCGACTTGTGTGTGTGTCTGTGTGTGGGTTGCATATTCACACATAAGAGAAGTTGGGGAAGAGTGTGTGCAACCCAATCCCTCCGTCAATAGAAGCCAGATGTGAAGCGGGGATCCAGAGAGGAATAACTAAAGGATAGAATGCTCTTTTTCTTTCTTGCTTTCTGTCTCGCTGGCTTTTATATTTTCTCTCTCGCCTGCTTGTTGTCCGTCTTTTCTCTTGCCTGATTTATTTCTTGCTTTCTCTCTTGCTCTGTGTCTTGCCTTCTTTCTGTCCCTCTAGCTTGTTTTCTATCTTTTGTAATTTTCCATCACAGTAAAACAGGGCTTGTGCCACACTGATGAATTATTGCAGTTCACAGTTGTTAGTACAAAAGGCTCAGACTCGTCACCAGTAAACTGAGTCAGACAACAGTAAGAGGAGGGAGCAGGGGAAGGAGAACTCTATGACTAAGAATGGGGCCCATTTGAGGGCTCAGTCAGTCACCCGCAATACTGTTTGGCCACCTCACACTCCTAACAGGAAATACCTGAACATGTGTGTGTGAGACAGAGAAAGGGAGCGCGAGCCTTCCTCCCTACGCATACTGTTCTGTGGTAGGAAAGTGGCCGTATGTATCACATTTCTGCTCACTGCCTCCTCCAGTCTGCTCTCCTCCACAGCCTTTTCATCCCTGGTTTTCTTTTGCCCAAGTTTAGTGTTTTCCTTGGCTCATTAGAAGCTTGTGAAGCCACGCTGGGATTTTTTTGGCAATCTCAGATGTGTGAGAAGTTTACATTTTCTTCTCTAATGTTTAAAGGCCATTCCTTTAGAGTTGCCAGCTCTGCTTCTTCCAGCCAGGAAGGGCTTCAAGTCTTTCACCCACACAATAGGAGGGGGTCTTCGTGCTTGTGACCGTGCATGTTTGTTTGAGTCTCAATTAAGTAAAGCCGAAGTAGGAGGAGGCACATCCTGACTTTGGATCAACTGATAGATATGCACTAGGTCGGCGACAGGCAGCCTCAGTCAGCAGGCTGGAAACCACTGCTCTATCAAGCTCATGTACACAGGGAGAGTATTTTTAGTGTTTGCTCCAATATATGTAGAACATCTATAAAATGTGGCTCATACAGGGTAGTAAAGTGGATACAGAGAATTAGATCTGGAGAAAAGTTATCTTTAATTTGTTCTGTGCTTGTGTTATAGCCGAGCTGGGGAATCTTCTTACTCACGAGGTTCATTACAATTGTTGAAATTTAGACATCATGACCCAATGCAATGACTAGGACTGCATCTTTTTTTCAATATCTTGCTGATGCCAACAGTAATTTGCTCTGCCACTCTAAACAATTTCACTTTGTATGTTGCAGCAACTTTACAGCGACAGCTAGGCTCCTTCACAAATTGACCTTCTGAATTAGGTTTCAGCTTCTTCACTACTTAACTAGCTTACTCAACACAAAACCGCATAAAAGAATATTAACACGCAGTCTTTTAAAAGGTTCTTGTTTGGCACCAAACTCTGCCAAAGATAATTAACTTTAATCAGCGTTTGTCCTTATTATTCATCTAATTTCTTGATCTGGTTTATGTTTTCAGCTGTAATGACACTCAAGGTTTCCCCTTTCCATCACTGCGATAGCTTCCTCGTAAACTTGGCGCACTGGTTTCTCCCACCCTTGTAAAACATCAAATCCCACATCTACTATTAGTTCTGTTCAGTCACCATGATGTTTGTCAGCTAAGTGTGTGTTTCGTTCACCATAACAGTGACCTGAAAGACAAACAGACAGAAGGAGTAACCTGAAGGAAATGTTCTACTATTTTATAATATGTTCTTTGTGTTTAAGTCATGTGGGCTGTTTGTGGCCCGGACGTCAGAAGTTCCCCCACCTCTGTTGTACAATAACATAACACAGTACAATAACACAGCTGGGGTTAAATGGGACTAATGTTCTTGAGTCTTTGAGGTTAACACTTTATGGAAAAGATTTGCATTGCTTTTCTATCATTAAAAACATTTGAAGCTGGTCATAGAGTAATATCGTTTTTGGTGATATAGGGCCGCTTTATAAAGAAAAACAAACTTTTGATTATGACTCTAAATTAACCAGGAAATGCGCACACACACAGAGACAGGCACACACACACACAGACACGCACGCACACACACATGCACACAGACATTTGCATGAGGGTGAACAATCTCCCTTTAGCAGCAAGGACCCAACATTGATGACACTTAAAACTTCATAATTATATCAATAATAGTGATGATGGCATCATGAAGCAAAGAAAAAAACATGGAGGCGGGGTTAAAACGCTCCGGAAGAAATGAGTACACAAAGAGAAAAAGTAAAAACCAGCCAATCAGAGACCAGAGCTGGAAAAAAAAATTAAAATAAGAAAAACTGAAAAACCATAAACAAATAGGAAAACTTATTTTCTTGCCCTCCAATGATTGTAAGGGATAATGTCCCCAGTACTAAAGCCAGTTGAACCAGTTGCTCATTGTTCCTCGTTCTTATTACATTTCTATGCAGTTAAAACACTATTTATTTAAACTCTTGTGTTCAGTGGTATTATAGATCAGATGTCACATAATGGCACTACACATGTAAAACCCAGGTTCATCCAATTGAATGATTTATAATTAAACATAAGTGGAGACAAACAAGGAAAATAAACTATTAAATCAAAATTAAGTTATTTGATAAAACAGAAGGTTCCGCTTCCTGATAGTCCAACATGATTCCCTTGCACATGAAAAACCGGTACTAGTGCCGGTTTACTTATTTATTCATCATTTAGTGCATGTCATAAGCTAATTCGGTTTGCATTTAAACTAAGTAAAGTATTAAGTGGGAATAATGTTAGTGTTAAAGTTTACCCTATACATCCTAATGCTTATAATCTGGGTCTTAAAAAGCCTTTTTAAACCTGCTTTTGCAATTTTTAGAATCATAAATGCAAATAACCTAATTATACAACCTATAACCTTACTCATAGTATGTCACATTGAAGCTCACTCCCTGAGTCATTCTAGATGCAACATGTGACATGACATTTTATTATATAGAAGAAATTAATTTATGAGATATTTGCATGATTACTGCTAATAAATTTATGACTGTGCTTTCAAAACACAAGCAACATTTTCTATTTAACCACATACATTGTTTTATTTAACTTTTTCCCCCTGTGGGTCTTTTGATTGCCATTGTGCATGTAATGGTCTTTATTACGTGGAGTGTGTCCCTCCTCTTTGTCTTCATCCAGTCACAGCTGTGGCGACTGCAGACATCACCAGCTTGCTGTTAAAAGCCGACTGAGGGCTCACTGAGTGTGTTGTCATGCTCATTGTGTCACAGCAGTGTGACTGAACACAAAAGTCACGAGGCTGCAGAGGCTCCCACCTTTGACCTGCACCTCAGGCCACTGTGTGTGTGTATTTGTGCTGGTTGTATAGAATAAATAGATGGCACGGGGGATCCTCAGCTGTCTACCCACCGTCTGTCTAGCCCCCCCTACACAGACACACACAGACAGATGCCCACATGCCAATACAAAGACCAACATGGATGACGTTTGCATACCAATACATAGGCCAACACGCACATTACGTTCCAGAGCGCAGACCACCTTGCCTATTTTGGAAAACACCATCACATTTTTAGCTTTATATTCTGATCTCAATGTCCCTTCGTGTCCTTTTTTAAGAATCCAGACTTGTCAGCCTAGCTACATTTGGCTTATTCATGTGTTTGTGCTCTAAAAGCAATTGAAGTGAAGGAATGACGTGTCTAAACGCTCACTATAGACACATCTGCTGGGTCTTGACCCTCGCTCAAACAACCAATCACAGTAGCAACAAGTTGACAAAGCGGCAGTAAAAGGAAAGGGTGGGGGAGATAAAAGGCAACAATAGAGGCACACGCTGCCTCTGCAGACAGTCTGCTCTTACAAAAAAGAAAAGACCCCTACAAAGATCTGTGCCTTCACAGATGTCCACACACACACACTTGCGCGTGCGCACACACACAACAGAGCTAATTCAGACCAATAGGAGAGCACTCATCAATCAAACCATTCATGAAGAAGAGATGTTGGCCTGTGCTTCCTCTTCTTAATCCTCACAGAGATCATTCAGACCATCAGACCACGTATATGTGCCAGTTTAGCACATTCAGTGACATGCTGTGAAATTTATTCTTGCCCATCAGTATTTACCCAGAGACACAAGCCTCTAGTGGTGTTAGATGACGTCACTCTTTCCCACAGTCCTCTAGTGCAGATCAGCAGCAGTGTATTCCCCTTTTGTAGCCTGAAGAGGGCGATATAAGTCCCCGCTAAGCCAGAGACACTGATGAAGATCTAGCCTCCATCTGCAGACACACCATCATGCTAGTGGAGGCACCGGCACCATCACGTGACTGCAACGGAGTGTGAACACGGCTGCTTCCTCGTCATACACACATCGCACCATGCTGACTTCACTGTCATTAGTTATCTGTTATGATCTGTGATCAAACAAGAGCTGAGCATTCTTTATATCCTTCATTATTGAAGCAACAACCTTGTCATCACAAACAGCTCTACTCTTGCTAGTTCCCTCACGCTTCTCCATGTTTCTGTGTTTTCCCCTCTTAATGGTAGCGCACGTATACTGTAACAACAAAGCGTTCTTTCCGTCAGCAGGCAGTCATTATGCAGTCTCCTGGTGTGTAATTAGTTACAGATGATATTTTAACTACACTCTTTGTAACCCTGATCGACTCTCAGCCTGCAAGCTCACTCATTCCCTCTCACACACGCCGGTAAACAGACCTAAAAACAGTCTTTCAACAATGGATCTGACGTCTCATCATCCTGGTTATGTTCTTAGGCTTTGAATAGCTCCTTTCAGAGCCACACAAAATTTGGTTTGTAAGTATATATCACAATTGACCGATTTATAAGTATTACAAATGAATGGGCTTAGACTTAGATCACACCCTCCAAGGGCAGGTAAAGGTAGGGTGGGTCGTCCACTAACTAGAAGGTTGGTGGTTCGATCCCTGGCTCCTCCAAGGTGTCCTTGGGCAAGACACTGAACCCCATATTGCCCCCTGATGGCTGTACTGACAGTGTGTTGTTGATGTGTGATAGAGAAAGTGCTGCAAATAGTTAAACTGTTTATTGTATAATAATAGGATATAAGTACAAACCTTAATAGTTTTTTTCTTTGTGTTACCAATGTAACAAACTGCATGTTCATACTTTCTGAGCTGTTTATTACGTGATGTTTCTGCTCCTGAGGCTGTGTGAGTTCCTGTATTTTAACTATATTTAAATATGGAAAGACATTTTCCTGTCATGACGTTAATCTGCAGGTTTTTGTCTCACCTCATCTTTTTCCCATGCTGCTTCCAACACAACCCTCTGATCCTGACTCTTATCCTCCTCCATGTCTTCTCCTGAGAGGGATGTGAGAGGAGAGGGATGTGAGGGAAGAGGAGAGGAGATGGGTTGACGGCCTTTTCAAAAGCTTTTCTCTGCAGGGTTGGATTTTTTTAGGACACGTTCAGCACAGCGCGAATACATGTAGAGCAACACCCACGCTGGCAACCACACGTACTTGCGCTCTCTCTCTCTCTCTGTTTTTGGGTCAATTGCATAATTTCTAATTAATAAGTTTATGAGTGAGGGAGAGGAGCTGTGGAACGGGACGGAAATAGATATGGAGGCATGTGAGAGGAGACTGAGAAAGAGACAAAGCGTTCCCAAGTGTTGGTGTTGACGATGGGGAGAAATCTGCGTCTCTCTTCCTCTGTCTCTGTCTCTGTCTCTCAGAGGAAAGAGTTGGAGGTGATGGTTTGACACCCCAGCTGTCTGTGCTGATCAGTCCAGCTGAGCCTCACATTGAACCGAGACACCTGTGAACATGATCCCCCTTCTCCTCTCTCTCCCCAGACTCAATTGTGTCTCTGTCAGAGCTCATTCTGGAGACCTGCTCGGTAACTGTGTGTCGGGCTATGTGTGTTATGTGTGTGTTGTTTTTTGTCGTCCATCAGAACCATGCGTCACGTCTGCTTCCATGGTTCATTTGCATGTGTATTTCTATTGGTTTGCATCGTGATGTTGATTTTTTTCTTCTGTAGCGCAGGAACACATTCCATCTGTGTTAATGATACTAAACTTGTAACATTTAATTCAGACCATCTTCTGCTTGAAGATTGAGGAGCTCTTAAAATAACAGCAAACACACAAACACAATCTCCCACTGACCTATATAATTCAAAATGGCCGCTGCCGCACAGCTGTCCTCCCACACAGCAGGATGATAAGAGTGGTAAAGGTTAGAGTGAGGGAACGAGAGGTAAAAGCTTGTGTGTGTTTGGCGGAAGAGGATAGAACAGTAAGCAGGTAGAAGAATAAAAAACGACAGCATCTTCAGGGCATAATCCATCGCACTGTTTCTCTCTCTCTCTTTCTCTCTCTCTTCCTCCCTCCCTGTGCATCTCTAATCTCTCTTCACCACATCCACTGTTCCCCTGTGATCTATCCCACTACTTATTCCTGTCATTCCTCACGGCTCATCCCTCCTCTCCCTCCGTCTCTCCATCTATGTGTGTCTCATTTTCATTCTTAGCTGCAGCTTTAATCCTCCCACAGAATGAATCATCCAACTCTTCATGGTGTTTCAGCCTCTGCCTTCTCCTTTTCCTCCCCTCCTTACTTTAACACACTCACTTTCTCCAGTTCTACTTGTCTTATTCCACTTGTTTCGTTCCTTTTCTCCTAATCTCTTTGTCAAGATCATACGTAGGCCTAATCTGACTATAGCAGTGAATTGCCCCAGCTATCTGATTTGCGCACATACACGACCACGTCATTTGTATTTTTATGTTAATTTATACACACATTTGACCAAAAGTCCTGCATCTAAATTGTCTCTCCAAGTTTACATCCTTGTTGGCGTCTTCTACCTGTATGATACCTCTTTTTCACCCTGACATATTTCTACTCTTTGTGTTCCCACTTGCTGTGTTCTGACATGGGGTCACTTCCAGAGTTTTTACGAGGTGCCTGGCAGAAAAAACTCCAGAGATTGTCCGCATATGGCCCCTCCAAATAATTTCAGGAGATCTCCCAGAGTTCAGTGCATGTCTGAAAGCAGCTTATAATATCCTCAGAGGCTCACACTTGCTCACAGAGTGCGCGCAGCCTCGTGTGTGTTAACATATTGAAGATGTGATGCTGTATGTTTAACCGACAAGCCTGAAGCAAGCAAGTCTTTTTTTGCACGTGCATCAGATATGTTACTCTGGCATGCGCTGACATACCTGTATGGATTTGTTGTGATCAACTATTTCTCTAACTTATCGTCGGGTCTTATTTTGCGTGTCTCACTCTGTCTCTCTCTCCCTCAGCTAACCACCGACGAGCTGGTAACGCAGTGACCAACATCCTGGCCAAAGAGCTGATGCAGGAGGACACGCCTTCGTTTAGTAAAGTGCCGGCAAAGAAGAGCAAGACCGAGGAGAAGGAGGAGCCTAAACTAGAGGGAGCCGAGTCGCTAGAGGAGTTACTGGAGGCTGCTCCCACTCGCTCTAATTAGACAACACATGCAGAATGTTTTTAGTCACTGAGAGGGTGATGTACAGATAAAGATATATTTCTGAGGCATTCCAACGGGCCAACATCTATCTGAGATTATTTTACAGGGAAAAAATGGCCGTGTTTTTCTGACCTTTGTCTTAACAGGAGCATCTTTATGGGTAGCGCTGTCTGTGTCTTCTGTGAGGACGGACAGAGGCAGAGGACGAGGGCGGGGCTCTCACCTCCGATCTTGGATGTCCCTCATCAACCTTTCGATCTTTGCCATTGTCATGATAATATTCATTTGCCTTTTTCAGCACGTGCACATATCTGTTTATGTATTTTTGGTTTATTTCTGTTTCCCTTTCTCCGTATTTCTACATCTTTCACTTCACCCGTCGTTCATCAAATGGCATTTTGAAAAATTCCAAAGACTTAACTCAGGAGGGATCCACCCATTGTGTTGTGGTAATGCCCAAATTCCAAATTAAGATTGGGAACGTCTGGAATTTGGCAACATCCTGCAGGTGCTTCATAGTTTTCTCTGGATGTTTCAGCCACAAGCAGTTTGCGCTTTTTGATTTATAATTTTTTTTTTTACATACAACAAACTGTGTTACATCTACCTATTATACTGTATGTTACTGTTTGTAAATGTTAATAATTTTTGCTGTATTGTTGATGAAAAAGTGCCAACCAATAGAAACCCAGTCTTGTCAATTCCCTTCCTGGTTTTGTCCTGTCACAGTTTGCACTGTGGTGGTGTGGGGACCAGTCAGACAGTAGTCGTCACCTGGGTGCGTTTTCATTTTGTTTGCATGTTTGAGTTGGGATGTTGAGAATTAATTAACACAAACATGTCTTAAATGTGTTGCCACAAATGCACACAACGGTAAAGAAAACTTTTCATCCACGAACATTAATGTTCTCACAAACTTACACGGTGAAGTAAATTTAGGGGAAAAAGTTCTTCCACAGTCACATAAACCAAAAAAACTTTAAAAAGGGTGTTTCCGTACAAAACCTAGTCTGAGCAGTTTGCATGCCTGTGTGTGCGTGTATGAGAGTGTGCGTGTGTGTGTGTGTGTGTGTGTGTGTGTGTGTGTGTGTGTCAGTCAGAAGCATAAGCCGCCTATATTTAGCCTTGTGTGTACGATCGACTCCCTACAAGTGTCTGTGTTTGTGCATGTAGGCTTGAGTGCGCGTGTGTGTGTTGCCATCTGTAATTACTGTACGGTACCGACCATGCTGTCATAAATGTTAGGTTTCACAAGCAGCTTTGTGGTCGTTCTGCTGAGGATATAGCACACTGGAAAACTGCCCAAAAACTGCTGAGACAAGTATGTATGTGTATATGTGTGTGTGTGTGTGTTTTCGTTCGCCCTCCTCCCCTCCCACTGAACTGCAGCAGAAGTTGCTGAATGTCTGGCCTTGCTTCCACTGGTATTCAGCAGGCGGCAGCAGACATGTTGCCATGATGCTGCGGTGTAATATCTGACAGGAATCCTGAGAGGTGATGTCAGCTGCTACACACAATATTTATTCCTATGCAAACACAATAGTGTAGCGTGCACTCTCTCGCCCATCCAACCTCAGGACATAAAATAAACCACTGGGCCAACTTATGTGATCCTTATCAACCCGCTGACCCGAGATCAGTGCGTGGTGTTGCCGAAGGGGAAGCTCGATAACTGCAGAAGTTCCGACTTTTAGGAATTTAAAAAAATCACAACTCCCCAAGTGATTACATGACATTTCCATATATATATATATATATCTATATGTCTGGAGGAACTGGCACTTAACATATCAAAATAAATGAGCTTCTTTCAGAACAGCAGGAGGCGACATCTTTGTTCTGAACTCTTGCTTAAGTCTCATACAGGAACACTGATTTATAATTGGGTGCAAAACCCTATAGACCACTGCACCCGCTCTTAAGTACAAAATATGTCCTAAACCAGAGAGAGAAAATGAAAGGATATAACATCACTGGAATATTTTCTGCTTCTTCTTTTTTTAAATTTTAGTCATTCCTTTGGCTCTTAAATTCTTTTTTTTAAGAGAATGTTTTCTATGTGAATTTTTACAGTTAATTGTTTTAACGTATTTGATTGTTTTCTCCGAGATTTCCCTATGTACACAGAATAATGCACATAGTCGTTCTGTTTGCTACACGAAACTTAATAAAAATGTCTCAAGAAATTGAACGACTTGCTAGTTTTTTTGTTGTGTCACACGGATGTTGCTTGTGTGTTAAGACACGGCTCCTCAGTCATTTTCATGTATTTACTAAATTTCTCTCCCCCTCTTATTCCCTCTCTCTTCTTCCCTCTCTCTCTCTCATGTAAACACATTGTGCTGTGAAATACCAGACAGCCGCTGCTTTCTGTGAAACCATCATTTTATTGCCAAAAGGCAGCAGAAGAATGAATAAACAGTGGAATTAGTTATTTTTACAGACAATTTCCAGACACTTCTATGGCTCAAGGGTTTCCACAGACATTTTCCACCATTGATTGCCTGTTTACAACATGATCCCTCACCAGGACATTTATACAGTGTACGTGTGTCTGTGTATTTGAGAGATGGAGAACAGTTGATGCCTTTATTCTGTTTTTCATCATGTGTCCCTTCTTTTCTCATGTTCTGTTTACACCCTCATGTTGCTGTTCTTCCTCTTCTCACCACCTCGTGTCTGTTAACATATACACATATATAAACTCGGCCAACTGCACTCCAGCAACAACAACATCATAGTTTGGCCTCAGTTTCTATTTGTTTTGTAATAAAATACAGGCTTTCTAAGAAAGAAAATTGACTCGGGGCCAGAGTGTGGATCATCGTATGTTCACAGTGTTGGTGGCCCAGTTTAGATGTTGTGACTTTAAAAGAGAACAATGTTCACACTGTTAACTTTTAGTGGTCTGTCCTATTTTAGGCCTTTTATAATGTTTTAATTTAATCTGTTTCTACTCCTCTCTGTTATTTCTGTATCTGTACTCTTCCTATATGATTTTCAAATTTATCCTGAATTGTCTCTTATTGTTTCCATTTAGTAAAGCACCTTTTCACTGTGTTTTGATAAGTGACATAAATAAAGTTTATTATTATTCAAAAAAAATATTTTTATTAACCACATTTTTATACAGCTCTCTCTGGTGCCACAGACGTCTATTGCTTAACGGACCTCTGGAATAGCCGACATGCAATGTATGAAAAAGTAAGTGTGTTAATTAAACTAATTAAACTAATAGATAAGACACTTGAATAGTAATACAACAAATGACAATAAAATCTTCACTGCAGATAAACCAGATAGGATGGACACAGACATAGGCAGTGCTCTATTGAGGGATGCTCCCCAGGACCTGTAAACGTTAATATGTGTAATATGTGGATTTCCCTTTTTACCAGCTCACCCAGAGGAAACTCACCATGTATCTGACCGTCGGCACAATCAGCAGCTCGGATCCCTCATCCCCTCCTTCCTCAAACCACAGCTGACACTCAGAGAAAGTTTCCAAACATATAACATGAATAATCATGACCTGCACTGATCCCAGTTTCCTCCCTGCAGTGGTCAGCCCAGTCACACGGGGCTGTTCTGTCTGGAAATACATCTCAGAAATGCCCTGCTGGCTCATGCCACATACCACAGATGCAGACCTGGCAGAAAAGCTGGAGGTTTTCCTGGACTCAGCTTTCTTCATTGAGGTGAATTCACAGTTTCAGTCAGGATGAAGGCCGCGGTGTGTTCAGACTGAAACCTTCGTGATTCGATATCCACATCTGTGTCAGCACACACCAGCCAAACACAAAAGTAAGGGACACAGCACTGCGGCATGTTGGACACGTCCCCACGTTACAACCAATTTGCTTCTGCTTTTGATTTAAATTGGAAATATAAACTTGTGTCCTTTATCATTCAGCAGTTCACGGTTTTACCTGAAAACTAAGTTCACATCCAACCCCCCTGTTTGTGTGTGTTAATGAGTAAGGATGAGAAACATCAGACAAGCCAGACTCCATGTGCAGGGTTTTATTGGCCAATAAACTTTACAGGAAACTTCCAGTGAAAGCTAGAAGGAGTTTAGGGATAATGTAGCTCTGTATAAGTTCTGCTGGGTGGTTTGATTCCAAAGCTTCAAGCACTTACCTCGTGTTTTCCTCATTAAGCTATTGTATATGAATACAATGTTTTTGCAGGATTCTGAAAACTTTTCAAACATCTAAATACACATTGTTTGCATTTCTCTCATTTTACACAGAACCCCTTCTCCTGTTTTCTCATCCCTGATTTAGCAATACTCTGGGAAAATAATGAGTTCTGTTTTTGGAAGTGGTTTCATGTGGAACACCTGGAGAATAAGGAGCCAGTTTCCCAGCAGCTCTCCTGTGCGCTGTGAGCGAAGGCCTCGGCTCCGCGGTGAATCTGAGCTTTCACCTCATTAACCGCTCCGTGTTAATTTAGCCGGAAAACGCTGCTTTCCTTTCATCATTTATCACCCTTCTGTGGGAAAACACACACACATGTAGGCCGTGGGGCTGCGATCATTCTGGCGTGACACTAGAGAAGATGGTAAATCAAAGTGTGCTCTGTTTGTGTCTTTGTCGCTTTTTCCTGTCGGTTTGAAAACAGAAATCAGCATCTGATCCTAATCAAAGACAACAACAGGTCCCATAGTTGTGTGTGTGTGTGTTCCATATGCTATCTACAAAAGTGTTGCTGAAGTCATTTGTGTAGCAGACCTGCAAGAGTGAGTTGGGTGGTGGAGCGGAGAACATTTGTCTTTTGATAACATTTTGATATTGCAACTGCAAAGAGATCAGAAATGATACTGGCAGAAACAATACAACCCAATTATTCGCAAATGACAACCAAACAAATGACATGAAACAATGTGAAATCTACACATCCATTCGTTTTTATTGTGTTTTCATGGTTATATAGCTGTGACATCACAAAGTTACAGAAGTCCTGCCAGCAATATGGTGGATATGGTGTTTGAGTATTTCTCTGTGGATCGAGTGTTTTAGAAACTTTCACAGTTTTCATAGAGCACCCTGATCTTCTTTGTTATCAAGAGACAAGGGAATCTCACTTACTGCAATATTGGACCATTACTCTTTGACAGTCATTAGTAGTTAAAACAACTTTCTTCCTCTTAAATTCTATCAGGTGATGAACACGAACCTAGTGATTGAATGTCTAATTTGGGTTATATTATTTGCTTTTAAATTAAACGCTCACAGAAAGAGGTGTGACGTCGTGCTCCAGTGACTAACACAGTTGGGAGCCGAGGGTGAGATTTGCAATTTAAAACAGTGAGTGTGTTTGAGAATGAATGAAACAAGGAAACACATAGAAGAGCAGATGAAAGGACGGGGAGCTGAGGGACTGAAACAGAGAGGGGAGATATGGGAGGAGACGTCGGCCATGATGGAGTGAGGTGAAGAACAAAAGCTGAGGCCTGTTGATTAAAAAGATGAGAACTTTGTTCACACCGACGTTACAGCAGGAGCCGCTGAGAACAGGCGACCTGCGTGTTTGTGTGTATGTCTGTGTTTGTGTCCTGTGTGTGTTCTGTGTGTGTTCTGTGTGTGTGTTCTGTGTGTGTGTTCTGGACTCACGCCCGCTGTGTTTGCCTCCTTTGTTTGGCTCATTTTCATCCTTGAGTAAATGGAGCCTATAGGTGTGTTCTCACGTGGGCGTGTCTGAGCGGGAGGTTCTACTCCTGTTACACTCCCGAGACACGCGGTTGGCTGCGTGTAAACATCCTGTTTGTGTTGCCAACAGGAAGCTGGAAGAAGTCACACGACCAACTCTGTGATACTGAGTTCATGTCATGTTGTGTGAGGATGAGACATTGATGACGCTGCAGCAGGAGGCAGGAGGTACTATGTTACTTCTCACCACTTGTCTATTACAAGTTCTGCACTCCCACATCCACAGATCCTCAGTTCACTCACACATGTTGCTTCTATCAGGAGGTCTCTTATTTGTCACATCAGTTATAGAAATCATCTTGTAGTTTAGAATGAATCGATCTCATGTGAACGACAACATGTTGCACCACTTTTTGTACATTCATTTTTTTCTAGAGTTTCCAGCCATTATCAGGTTGGTAACTAAACATGTTCTTCTTTCTTCAGCTGTCACACATCACATTTGGGAAGCTTTAATAAAACCTGGTGGAGAACAGTTGTGCCATCTGTTTTAACTTTGTTAAACATCGCTGTTTCCATGCCCGCAGGTATAAATCGTTCTAGGTCAGATGAGGGAGAGATGGAAATGTAATGCTGCCTCACCAAGACGTCCACTCATGTGGTTTTTAGTGAAATGATCTGATGGATCTGAAATTAGAAATATGAGCATGACAAAAAAAAAAATTCATATAGCAATCAGGCTTCATTAATATCCGGACATCGTCAGGTCATCATACTCATTTTGCAAATGCTTTCACTTCTGATGAAGTACCTGTAAAACAGCTGATGTTTCATATCACACAGACCTGTACTTCTTATCAAATGCTAATCAGCAATTATTGGCGTGTTTCAATAGCATTTAGTATTTATTTATCACTGATATTTAACACAGGAATATTAGCTTATCGAAATGATAAACATCTACACACACTGCTTGGGTGAAACATGCTGCAGACAACAGGTGTTGAAGGCCGACTGTTTCCTCGTCTACAGGCTGATTTATCCTTTTCACTAAATTATATTATCATTCTTCTTTCTCAGTGTTGTAGCTGCACAAAAGCTGCTAATCAAATTTGTACTGGAGACAATTAGAAGAATTATCTTTGATTATGGCTATACTAAAAAAAACGATTATCTTTAGCTTTTGTGTATTTATTTTTAATATGAATGTGGGTTTGTTGTAGTTGCAGTTATATCATGGATTAACGGAAGGATCCAAAGTGAAGTCTCATTACTATGAGTTTCAGGTTTTCTTGATTCCCAGACTCCTCCAGACTCTTGTCGTGACATTCTAGGGAGTCGGGGGAGATTTGTATGCGTGTGTGCGTCTGTGTGTGTGTGTGGGTCTGTGCCCTTATATGCGTGAAGGGGGTCTGCTGGGGGAAAGAGATCTGAACAAAGAGAGGGGGCAGTATAATTGGCTTCAGCACTGCCAGACGACACAATGATACGGCCATTGATAGTGGAATGAGTTCCCGGGAGCGGTGGACCAATGGAAGAGCAGGAGGCTGTGAATCACAGCTTCTGATTGGCTGGCTGAGGGAGGCTGTCGGTCTCCAGGTAGCAAAGTGAACCTTGGAGCATATCTGTCACCCCTCCGCCTCCTGGAGAGAAGGAGGAGGAGAAGGAGGAGGAGGGAGAAGGCAAAAGAGGAGGAGGAGGAGGGAGTGGTAGACGTCGAGATGTGACCTCAAATGTGGAGAGAGCAAAATAATAGAATGACATACAGAGAACATATTTATTTTAATTTGTTGGTTTCCTTTTTCTTTCTGTTTTCCCATCCTTTCTTTGCTCAGACTTTCTCTTTTGGACTGACATTCTCATGTGTGTGTGTGTGTTTGTGTGTGTTGTGTGTGTGTGTGTGTGTGTGTGTGTGTGTGTGTGTGTGTGTGTGTGTGTGCGGGTGTGTGTGTTAGTGTGTGCGTGTTAGTGTGTATGTGTGTGTGTAGCTCTGGCCGCCATCAGCGTCCTCATTGCCAGAGCTCTGGAATAAATGTTTCATTTGTCTCAAACTTGGCCGAACACTGCTCAGCTCCTCTGTCTCATCACCTCAGGTTCTGAGAACTGTGGATTAAAGTCTAACTTCATTTGTTTAGTTTGGCCGTTTCTCAGCTCTCCTGCTGGTTAAGGAGTGAAATACACTCTGCTGTGGCATTTAAACTCCAGAGAAACAGGCTCTGAGTGACTGAGGACCATTGCCAAGAGAAAAACTGGCTTCAGCTGATGCTCCTAGATAATAGTACGCATGTGTATTTGAATATGTAAATGGTGCTGTGGTGTTTACAGTATGCACTTGCAATTTGCATTAATTTTCCTGCACACACACACACACGTCTCTGTCTGGTGTGTAATTGTGTGTCCTCCTGCTTGATTCAGTCTCCCTGCCCGGGTCATCATATCTTAATACTATCACCTTGATCAAATTACTCGGCTTCATGTTCAACACTTCCCCATGTGACACACAATTAGTGGACAATTAACATGGGCCGGAGAGTGTCAACCGATTGGCTGTGCCGTCGCGCCGCTGAGTGACATCTCCATCATCACAGCGCCGGCCGTCTTCCACCCGGAGGCCCCGAGGTTCACAGATGAAGAGCACTGTCTGTCTGAGTCTGTCTGCTTCTCCGTCTTCATGTTGAGCTGCATCCATACAC
Organism: Pleuronectes platessa; assembly: GCF_947347685.1. Taxonomy (NCBI): domain Eukaryota; kingdom Metazoa; phylum Chordata; class Actinopteri; order Pleuronectiformes; family Pleuronectidae; genus Pleuronectes; species Pleuronectes platessa. The sequence goes on from NC_070633.1 coordinate 17,771,527, forward strand.
AATTCTGCTCGTCCCTCCTCATCTGCTCCTGTATTCCTGCTTATCTTCTTGTCTCCTACCATGTATTATGTTGCCAGTTAGGGCAGAATTCCCTTTATTTCTTTAAATCTGCCCAAACTCACCATGAACCCCACAATCCCAATTCACATAAATCCTTCCACCACCCACTATTTTCATTATAACACATTTTCATCCTCGTCTCTCTGAGGAGTAATTTGGTCCCCAAAAATATGAGCGAGGCCAAGAGAGAGAGAGAGAGAGAGAGAGGAAGGTCTGTGTTCTCCTGCAGGCTGAGCTGAAGGCCGATGCAAACAGAATATCAATAAGCACCGGGCCACATGCATGACTACAGTGCTCCCTGTCTCTCTCTGCTCCCCCCCCCCCTGTTCCTCTCTCACAGGCACAGTCTGGAATACCTACACAGCCTTTGCAGACATGATAGATAAACAATCATGATAGAGACGTATAGGATCAGTACAGATGATATCAGTGTGGACACAACAAACACATCTTATAGTGACGTGTGTTTAGAATCCGTAATCTCACACACGTGTAGCCTTTAACATGACCACAGCTGATTGATGAGGATCATCCCTGTGAATCGTGTGCAATAAGGCAGGATTGAAACCCTGCACGTGTGTAGTCGTGTCTCCATCACTGTTTCACTCTGAGAAACTCAAAGTGATTGTGTGTACATTTGAAAGCTGTGAAATCTTTTAAATTAACCTAATAAATTGAACAAATGTAAATTCAGGTATTTTAGAATAACTTTTTACTTCTATACGTACACAAATTGAATAGATATAGTTCAGATCTGAGGTTAATCTAACAGCAACTGTTATTCAAACCCAATCGAGATCGTGGATCGTGGATCATGGTGGCAGCTGATTGTGGATAATGATGATTACACCTAGACTGCTAAAATATATACCCACACACTTACTATTACTATTATAGACAATACCTTTACTATACATTACAGCTTTCTGAATTTTCTTTTGTTTAAATACTGAAAATAGGGATACAGCTCTCCAGTTATGTTAGACATTGTCGTTTTTTTCTAATGAATATTGTAAATATAGTTATTTACTGACACGCATGCGGTCTATTGCACTTCTGTCCGTCCCATGTCACATGTGGCTCTCTCTGAGGTCTCTATGTTTTTGTTCCCTGTTAATAGATTTTTGGGGGAGTTTTCTTTGCTCATGCCGAGGGTTAAGGGCAAAGGATGACGCACTTTGTTATGAGACTAACTGGGATTTGTGAATATGGGCTAAACATATAAAAGATGATTGATTGATTGAAAAGCCTTGTAGATGAGACCATTGTTTAACCAAACAAGTGTCCAAATATTATTACTTTCATTGGGCTTTGTTTAGTTTAGTAACTATGGAAATAATAAAAGATAGACACAGATCAACATGAGATGGGTGATCGTCTAATGCTGAATGAAGCTTTTCTGTGTCTGACACTCAACGTGTGCGATTTTTAAGGAGACAGTGAGGATTCTGTGCTCAGATACACACTGAGGAACCACGTGGACTCTGTTGTGATTTGGAATCAGATGCTGCTCTGTTTGTGTTTTGATACGTCGGGATAAACCACATGTTCTTGCAGGGCAGAGAAAAGCCTTTCTAGATGAGCAAACGGATGATCATTACTGATAAGACAATGAGGTGAGACAAACCTCTGAGATCCAGTCTGAACCCTCAGATGTTCTCACAAGAGGAAGACGTGTTGGTAGTGATGTAGTAGTCGATTACTGATGTGAGGAAGATGAAGATGATGGCGGTACCACCAGGAAGCCCCGGGGCTGTTGTGTCTATGTGGACGAGTCAGACTCTGATCACAAGGGTCTGAGCCGCTGACCTATTTCACGAGATCATCCAGTTTGTTTACTATACATTCATAAGCACATTCACATTATTTTAGAATTTCTATAACATCTATACATACATATGTTACATAACATATTTTATTTTTGTTATCAGTGGTTTTACTTTCTTGTGATTTTAGGAAGAAAGGAACAAAATTAAGATAATATTTTTCCACGTGTGAGTGTGCACGTGCCTCGCCCCTCCCTCCTGCCCCCTATCTGTCCATACACATTGATGGAGGTAGAGGAGGTTTCAGTCCATTGACCTACATTGGGTCAGCCTGGAGCAGTCTGATTTCCTCTGGGGGCAGTAAATCTCTGGGTGTGGCATATAAGGGTATTTATGAGGTTCATGCATGCATGTCTTGGACATGTATGTGTGTGTGTGTGTGTGTGTGTGAGTGTGTGAGTGTGTGAGTGTGTGAGTGTGTGCCCTACATAAGGTATCCCCATCTAAGGGGTTAAGCACGGGGTGAAGATGAGTAACCTACATCGACACTGACATTTGGAGGTTACAGAGAATTAAAGAGACAATTTAATATCTTTCTAGACATTTGTTCTGACCCAGTTTGAGTATGGGGACAGATCTAGATGAAGAAGTTCCCTATTGAAGTTCATATGGAAAAGTGTTGACCCTTGTGATCTTACAAAAGAACACACGCACACACACACACACACACACACAGACACACACACACACCGTTTCTTCATCCACCTGTCGTGCAATAATATCAAATACTGGAATGAGGATGGACATTCATTGTACACACTACAAAAAGTGTTTAAATAAGATGACTTTTATTTGGAGAAGATTCGACAAATCAACTGATGGAAATAAAACTACATTACAGGAGCACATGTTAAAGACAATGACAATGTCAGTCCTCATCTTTTATTATCTCTAAATGAAATTCCTGAAAATCCACATACACAAACACGTTTTCCTTCTGATGTGAGACAATAAATCACTGAGGGTAAAGACACACACCTCAAACTCCACAAAAATACCCCCACCATGCCAAGCACATGTTAGAGACGATGACATCACCCCTTTCCCCCGTAACCATGGTTACACTCATGCTGGCAAGAATCAGCATCCATACCCGACTTCCCCTGATGTTTGCCCTGCCTGTCTCGTCTCCTTTCCTCACCTCTCCCTCTAACTCCCTTTGTTTCCTCTCTCACGTCTTCCTCTCTCTCCTATTTCCTTCCAAATTTCCTTTCTTCTTCCATCCTCTCCTTTCATCTCCTCCTCTTCAATTCCCCACGCCTTGCTCTTTCTAAAAACATGTTGGGTTTAATGTTTTTTTTTTTTGTGTGTGTTCGAGCTTTCACGCTTTTCTCCTCCTCACATTTAAAATGGAGTCTGTACATTAACAGAGGAAAATGGAGGGAGCGATGCAGAGACGGAGATGACCCACATAGACAAAGAACGCACAGATGTGAATGTATAGCTGCAGCCGAAACAGATTTTAATAACCACCGCGGACGATGCTCGGTGGAGCCTGCAGTCACGATGGCGGCCGAGGCGATGAGAGGAAAAGATCAGGCTCGTAAACAATGACTGACGTGTGATTGGAGGACAGTCACAGCCGGGCAGCTCGGCCATGAGTCACAGCTCCACACTGATAACGTAAAGGACAGACGGGTCAAGTGTTCCATTAAAATCCTGGTCCAGAGACGTTTCCTCTGCAGAGAGGAAGTGCTGCAGTGTCACGTCCAGTTCAGAGAAGCCATGCCCCCCCCCCCCCCCCCCCCCCCCCCCCGAGCAGCCAGTGTGTAGCAGTGTGTGCGTGGATGGGGGGGGGGGGCAGCGTGCAGCGTGCAGCATTACAATCTGTTTTTCAGGCAGGCAGGATGGGTGTGGGGGTAAAAGAGGAGCATTAGAAGCCATTCTGCTGCTGTATTAGAGTAAGCAGCTTATGGTCTCTCTGCTTCTTTATGGGGGGGGGGGGGGGGGGTGCAGGGGAGAAAGAACAAAGAGCAGACAGAGAGGAGGAGACCTGGAGAGAGGGAGAGCCGAGGATGGGGAGGCTCGTCTCTCCCCAGTGTAGAGACGTCTTTCTTTCACTGAACAAACACCAACATGTGCTTTTTTCCCTTTTGTCTTTTAATGGCATCAATTATTTGTAGTTTTTCCCTTTTTTTTCCCGGCTCCTCTCTTCTCTCTGTCTCACCTCTTGGTGATCTACTCCCTCTGATGCCAACATGTCTTCCCCCATGCTACATGTTGCCAGGGAGGTAATCACCGTCTGTACCCACCCAGCAGACTTGAGAGGAGAGGAGAGCAAAGGAGGGGAGAGGGATGGTGGAGGTTGCCATGGAAACTGGGAGTCTGTTGCCAGCCGACATCATCGGTTGTTGCGCGATGCAGAGCGGGCGCATGAATATTTGAGTTTTATGGACAGGGACAGATGAGTGACACAGACTGCTCCCTGGACCCCCACCACAGACTCGGATGGAGACACAGAGAGGTTACTACAGGGGGAGAGGTGGGAGGATGGATGGAGGAGAGGCAGGGTCGCAGGGGGAGACTTCCAGACGTCCATTTTATCTGGGGCAGAGTGTGTCTGGTTATCTGGGTTGGCAATGGAGAGACTATGAAATGGATGTATAGCGACAATAATAGAAAAATGACTAGGGCGAGGAGGTGAAAGTATTTGAACCAAGTTCAAGTAAATGAGTTTAGTGTGGTGGTGAAAATGCAGAGATGATGGGGGGGGGGGGGGGGACAAAGAGAATGGGAGATGAAGAGTTGGTGACGTTCCATGAGAACAGTAAATTAGGGCACTGGAGCTTGTTTTTCCTCTTTTCCCTCCTCCTCCTGTTTCTCAGAACGTCCTGCAGTATTTTCTAATTAATCCTCTTCAAGTGTTGTTTCCTTTATCTGCTGTTGATACACACACACACACACACACACACACACACACACACAGACACACAGACACACACACACACACAAACATACACACATACACACACACCCTTACTCATGCAATCAAGTTACAGTCATGATTCATGCAGACTGGGAACTGAATTGGGAAGTGTAATTGTGCCCAGTGTGACTGCACTGCGTCAAAAGAAGCAGAAGAACAGGCTCCTGTTCACCGTCACCAGCTTCCAGCTCCGTGTCATTCATCTTCTTCTGGTTCTTCTCACGCTCTTAAAAATTCATGTAGAAAAAAGATGCTACATCTCGGCCCTATGCCTCACACGTTTCCCTTACACCTCTGACCTCTGGCTCATCTTGTTTTACCTCCTCATTCTCCAGCATTGTGATTGTCCTGCGCTGCTGATTTGTTTCACACGTGTCCCAGAGGTCGTGGTCTGCAGCCAAGTCCCTCGTGTCTGAATGTGAAGTATCGCTCTAAACATATTCCCTTAGGTCCCCCTCTTTGATTTCATGAGTTTAGATCCAGTTGGTTTTTGTCCCTGGTGCTTCACAAATATGCAACTTTCTCATATAATTCGCAGTCTGTGAGTTTCCATCTGGATCCACTCCTTCTTCGTTCTGTTTTTAGATTCTGAGGTGAGTCCCGACTGTGGAAGGATGTCTGCTCGTTCCAGACATTTCTGGAATTCTTGAGGATGAAGTTTATAAGATGAAATATTCGTCACTTTCTATTAGTCTTTTTATTAACTCTGCTTGTCACCACTGCACAGATGCAGTTTCTCACGTTGTGTAATGTACTGTAAAGAAGAGATGAGATGGCAGTGTGCGGGTAGTTGGTCATATCTTGGAAACGGGAGAATTCAACAATATTTTCACTGTTTACACAATTATTATTTAATGCTGGAATAAACTACATAATATTTGTAATAATATTCCATAAGACAATATTCAATTTTCATGACTGTGTATTGATCACAGATCTGGATCTGAGAAGTGATTAACCTTTTTATAAAGAAGTGGAACCAGGATGTGAAGATAAAATAAAAAAGCAACATTAAATTTATACTCCTACTCAATCAGAAATGTAAATAAAGATTAAGTTCTTATTTCTTTTCTTTTTTTACTTGCTGTAACTATTTGTTGGCAAACAGGTTGCAGCCATTTCCTGGAATCTCAAATTTCTGTTTGTCTTCAGGGGATTTGAAAGTTGGACTGTTAATCTTTGGTCAGAACCAGTTTGTCTGTTTGCTCCTGCCTCCAATGTTTATGCTAAGGTCTTTGCTAATCACTTCCTGGCTCCATCTCCATACTTCAGCAAACATCGTGACATCCATCCTGTCATCGAACTCCCAGCAACAAAGCAAATAAGTGCATTTCCACAACCAACTATTGCCTCGACATAAAATTCAAAATTTCCAGGTAATTTTTAACCTGTTGACTATGCGAACTTACATTTTCATGTTTTAAGGGATGGCTGAAGGTTTTAAAGATGGATATTTTCATGACAGAAGAGTAGTTAGAGACTTTTTACATGAATGATTGTTTGAAAATCATTTCCCCTGTGTCTGGTTTTCTTGTTAAACAGCTGAATATATAGTAACACATCCAACACACAGTTGTATGTGTGAGATGGACTCCCCCCTCAGAGTTTGCATTGCAGCCTCCATTATCATCAGGACTGTGCTGGTCTTGGGGGAACGGAGCGGAGCACAGTAAGGAGAGTGTGGTCTTGGTGCTGGTGGGGGGGGGGGGGACACGCTGATTAGCCTGAAATATCCATGCAGCAGCTGCATCATTTCCGCGGCAACACCTGTCGCCATGGTGCTGAGTTGTCGACATGCCTCTGTGTCAGTGTCTGCATGTGTGAGGGGCTTCAACTTCATAATGTGTCCGAATCCTGAGAACGTGCACACACGCTTTCCCAGTGAACGCCACGGCACGGACAAAATGTCGTACATGCAAGACAACATCCTTTGTATGCCATGACACACACACACACACACACACACTTGTAAAGCACAACTTCCTCATTGTCTTTTTGTGTCGCATCCTCACATTTTGTATATCCGCTGGTTTTCCTCTGACTCCCTCCCTCTCTCCTCACTCAGATGGGGAATTTTTGCGTTTCCATGACAACCGCAGCGTCGGATGAAATGAATTCGATGCTCTGTGCTGTGCTGGGGGGTGGGGTGGGGGGGGGGGGGGGGGGTGGGGGGGGCTGTTGCAGCTGTATGTGTGTGAGCGCTGTATGCGGGGGGGATGGGGTACTTATAGGGTGTAGGACTTATAAAGAGGGATTGGGGTTATGGTTGAATGTTTTTTTCGTTTGTGTGGTTGCGTGTGTGTGTGTATGTGTTTGTGTCAGTGTGTGTGTGTGGAGACAGGGTGGGGGGTAGATGATGCCCCCAAACCACATTGCACCAGATGGAAGCTTTTGATCTCTTTAAAATCCCACATTGCTCCATCGTGTCGAGTGAATTGAAACCACTCCGGCAAAGTAACTTGATCGAACTGCCTCTGTTTGTTTCACACTCTTGACCTTTGACTCATAACCTGTGAAGTGACGCCCTCTCCTCTTCTCTCCCTCCATCCCTCACTGTAGACAAATCATAACCAAAGAAATGATCCCTCTGAATGCAACCCTCACTGTCCCTCCCTCTGTATCTCCCCTTCATTCCTGTCTCCCCCCCTGTCTGATTTCCATCCTCCCAGCTGAGACAACAGGCGCTAGAGCTCTTGGCAAAGAAGATGGAGCTGGAGAGAGAGAGAGAGTGAGAGGGAGACTTTTCAGAGGAAGAAAAGAGGAGTTCGCTGCCTTGAAAGGGAGCTTTGTGTTCTTCTTCTTCTTCTTCTTCCACATTGCTACAGCTCCGTCTCTGTGATTTAGCCAAGCCAGCGAGCCAGCACATTACTGTGTCTCTTTAAATCAGGGTAGCGTTAGCCTTAGCAACGCTCAGGCTCCAGTGCGCCTGCTTCTGCTTTCAGCCAAAGACGCCTGAGCTCCCCGTTGACCCTGTCTGATGAGCACATTCCTCTCAGATGAGGCAAACACTCCTTTTTTTCAACATAATGACAGAAATATCGTGTGTTCAGAGGCAGATAGTCGAACGTGTTGGACACTGTGCATGTGCAGGACAGTCAGGGTTTATTTTTGGAGCCGGCTGAGTGAGCCATCAGAAAAAAAAAAGACTCCATTCCTTTCTCTCCCTGTTAATTTTTTATGGAGAACATCCATTTCAAGCAGGAGGAGAGTTTTTCTCTGTGTTTCTGCTCTGCATGTGAGGAAACTCGCATTAATTCACTGTTGCCTGTATCTGGGTCTTTCCATTAAGTGTGTCACTTGGATTTAGACCCTGATTAAGTTGACTGTGACTGAGTGAATATATGTGCACTTCATCCCAGTGTCACACTAATGTCCAGATTAAGCCGGTGTTTATCCCTCAGTGTGCGAATCCACAGAGGAGAGCTCTGTCCTCCAACATGTGGCGACCCGGCACACTGCAGAGACAGCTGCAGGATGAGAGGAAGGAGGGAATAGAGGGGGGGAGAAGAGAGGAAGTCAGTGAGAGAGGATGAGGGGGAGGGTTATTTCCCTTTGCTTGGACTGCTAAGAGGGGGGGGGAAGTGTAAAAGAGGCGCGGAAACTCACTTCCTGTCCCGCCACATGTGGCCTGCTGCGTCACGTCCTGCTCTTCTCACACATGGATCAGAGGTGATCCAACTCAGCCTGAAACCTGATCCTCGTTTCCTCTCGCTGGGAGTTCAGCTCTCACACTGAGAGGGGGGGGGCGGGCCGCACTGCTTTCTCTCCCACTGAACTTAGTGTAACTAACATAAATAAATTCGATTTTGAGGCTGCTCACGAAATGTGTGATCTGTGTTTGAATGTCTGACTGATCACATTGATGTAATTGTGTCTGTGGGCCGCAACCACATGCCTGCATGAGTGTGCATGTGTCACACGCAGGATGTGAAGACGCCTGCTATTCTGTCTTATGTGCAGGCTGGTTTGCTAATGCTATTAACGCACACAGGCTGTCCATTGTCAAGTTACAGTCTGCTGCTGCTTCCCCTCACTTTTCGAAGGCTTTTTCCTGTGTGTTACTGTCACTCTATTGTGCATATCTCTGTGTGTGTAAAATCAGCAGGAATGTGCTTAATTAAGCGAGATAGAGGGGGGTGGGCAATAAAAGAACAATCTCCCCATTCTGCTGGGTCTCCCCTGCAGGAAGCGGGTGACACATGGGGACAGTGAGGACATCGGGAGCCTCTGTGAGTCACAGGATGAGAAACATCAGCTGACAAAGTGGCTCTGAAGTTATTTTAAAGCCTGACAGTACACAGTGTGCATTATATACCCACATGAATAAGATTTCGTCTTCCGTCGATTGTTGAGTGAATCAAAGTGGAGCAGACCCACTGTGCATTTCTACCTCTGACTCATCCTCTTGTTTTTGTGTGTGGGATTCTCTCTGCTGAGCTCTGCCATGTTTCCTGCATATGTCTCTCTCTCTCTGTGGTGCCAGGTTTTGACGAATGTGTTTGTCATCCCACAGGTCATTCGGCTCAGCCAGGCCCCCCCCCCCACCCCGAGCGGAGCCAGTACTGTCCACTGCATAGATCGTAGTGAAGAGGTGGATACGAGGAAAAGCATCCAGCGCCCGGACTAACAGTTGCTGTAGCAACCACATAATACAACAAGAGCCGGGTAGGAGAGGAGTCGGCCATTTTGGGCAAGTGAAGTGTGCAGTGTTCGATGGGGGACTGCTGCTGGTTTGTCAAGTTAAAAAGGTTTTCATTAAACCTAATAGGAGGAAAGCGTAAGTAGCAGATGGGGAATTTTACATGAATGAAAGCATCTTTATTCAAGTGTGCCCTCAGATGTCTCATAGCTTCTGTTCTCGAGTCACGTTCAGCAACATAAACTCACACAACCTGCGTCCGCTGACATTTGAATGGTGGACAGGTCTGATTCACGAGCAACACTCTCATCATCTCCATCCCTCCAGCTCAGCAGTCCCTCCTTCCATCCCCCAACATCTGCAGCAGTGAGTTAAAGGCTGCTCCTTTTGTTTTGCTCTGTGACGTCTCCGATGGGCTATTTATAGGCACGTATGTTATTGTGTAAGACCTCGTGAAAGGCACAAAGAGCTTGAGCAGGCCACCATGTCCCCTGAAGTCTCCATGTGGAAAAATGGGCCTTGGTACGATGAGATGGAGCAGGAAAAAAGGGAGATTACATGGGAATGAGTTTTCTAAATGTGACTATATTTTACTTAATCAGCCTTATATTTTTACATTTTGATAATTGCCCAAGACAATAAGGTTTGGAAGTGGATTCCTTATGTAAACGACTCGGCTAACATGTTTGTACTTGTACTTGACAAGAGTGGAAGCATCTCTTCAGGGTTAAATGTGCTTGTAGCTTTTCATCGTCAAATTCATAGATTGTTAGTATCACCTTTTTCCTGCTAGAGGTAATGTTTTTTTTTAATTGGTGGTCTTGCTGCAGTGCCGTTTAAAATGGGAATTTAATCAAGTACATTTATATAAACTTATAATTACCTCCACCAAGGAGGTTATGTTTTTATCAGTTGTTGTTTGGTAGTAAGTTAGCAGGATTATGTAAGTACTACTGGACGGAATTTAGTGGAAGGATGCAGATTGGGTCAGGGGAGAAACCATAAAATATTTGTGCAGATACAGGATTTATTTCCCTCTCTTTAGCGTAATGAGAAGGAGATTTTTTCAACATTTGTGTTAATTTCTAAAGAAATATACAGCGGCCATGATAAAGAAAATCAGGCATCTTCAAGGGAATAATAAATGTAATTATGTGTAATTTCCAGGGTGCTGTTGGGCCGTAGTTGAGGTGTTTGCTCTCTGAGTTTCCTTTTAGTTTCGTATTTGGATCGTTTTCTGATCAGAATCACTCCGAATCATTACTCCAATTCATCAAGAGATAAAAAAGGAGTGAAAAAGCTTGTGTTATTTTGAACTTACACCGACTCTCTACCTCACAGACACAAAGAACACATGAACTGGACCAGGAGTAAAGCTTCATTAGAAGAGCTGCAGTCCTAATGAACTTGGCTCGCACAGACAAAAAGGTTTAACACAGATTTTAGTGAACAGCAAACTTGATATTGCAGCTTTACTAGCAATGTAAACACAAAGTTAACTTGCTAAACAGCAGTTAAGAAAGATGAAAAATATATATTAGTATACAACAGATGACACAGACAATAGTTTCTTAAATGATTTCAGAATCTTTTATTTGAAATGTCAGTGTCCAAGAGAAAATAAAACAGCAATATAAATATTAGCATAAAAATAAGAGAGTAACACAGGGGTAGCGTGGGGGCTAAGCATTTGATAAGAAAGATAATACAGCAGGATAGAGCAGTATTAATTCAGCAGCGGACGGACATACACATATATAATATTTATAATCATTTGTTCATATGGACAGAAAGAGAGAATGAGAGGCATTCTTTCACAAATGCACGAGATAAAATCACCGCAAAAGAACATTAAGAGGTTACAGAAGGATAGAAACAGTTTCCATATTTTTTTTGTTTTGTTTTGTTTCTTTACAGGGTGATAAAAGATAGTAGAGAGAAAATGAACACAAAAATATGCGCAACACATATCACAAGTTAACTAGTCTACGTGTGTCACTTTGTTTACTTATCTAAAGTTATCTTTAATTCATTTATTTACACTGAAGAGTTAGTTGGCTTCCATGGTGCTTAGTTACTACAATGCAACACAAACTGTTGAAGAACATCTCAGATTTTTTATTCATTACTGATTTTTTTTTTCTTCCAAACCGTTGTTTTTTCTTATTTTTCTTGAAAAACAAAATGCAACACATTCCAGTAGTAAGCCACGCCTTGTGGAGAGGGACTTTTATTTTGAAAATGTTGGACGTGGTCCCTACTATACAAACAACTGGCTCATACCATCGACAGGACTTGTGTTTATTTACAGTGGGAAGAGCCTCACAGGGCCGGGGAGTGGGGGGGAGAGGTGAGCGGTACAGAGGCTGAGGTTGGGTTTCAGTGGAGAAGGATGTTTCAAAGGGCTCTGGAGTGGTGTCTCCTCCCCTACAGGGACAGCTGTGCCTGGCTCTGTTGACCTCTACCTGGGTCAGTGCATTAGAGAAGGTTTACGGGGTGGGCGGGTCAACAGTGGTTCCTCTGTACATTCAGTGGGTAGAGCCAAGGTTGTTCCCCACCCTCCTGGTCGATGTGATGGTGCCACCTCAGCCTGTGTACCCTTCACCCCCAACGCCCGATCTCCACCCCCCCCCCAAAAACAGCGTGCAAGCTGCCTCTCCTCATGCAGTTGTGTCTGGCCAGGGCCCCGACAGACAGATGGACGGACGGCAACGTTAAGACTTCATTTCTTATACAAACAATTCCTCTATGCTATTGAATCATTATCTCCCAAAGAAAAAAAAAAGCGTGTTACTGTGTCACATCAATAAATTTCTTCAGCACTTTAGGAAAGTGAGGGAAAAATACTCCGCCCCGGCCCTAGAGGCCTGCAAAGTGTCTAGAAACACCTAAGCACTTAAGTTCACCACATCTACGCGTTTCCGTAAAGACCGAAGGGATATCCTAGCCCCTACTTCATCTCATCTTCAGGATACGAACAGTGCATTTCTCTTTGTTTGGCTCTCGACGTGGGGTAGTGAGTGAGGGGAGGACACGAGCTGGGTAGGAAGAGGGGACGGTACAGGGTGCAGGACATGTCTGTGCCCATCTGGACGTGTTACACCAGCAGCCGGGGCCCTGCTGTTACACCACCTGCACGGACAGCACGCCTCATGACTCCATTAAACAACGCCGGGGCCTCCCCACCCTCTACCAGCCCATCCTCTGGGTGCATGCTCAGGTCATACAAAATAACAGGAGATTAAAATTGTATCCTTTTTTTTTTTCAAACTATGATTACAAAAGTAATTTTCCTTTTGTGTCAAACAAATGCTACATGTGCATTATGTTGACCTGCGATTGGAGGGATGATACTAGACTCCGGTTGTCCTCCTCTCTGCTTTTGCAATGCATAGTTTTTAACTCTAAACTAGAATATGTGGTTTGAACCTTAAAGAGCATGCAGAAGAGTTTGTAATACCTGTCGAACAACAGCCTTATATCCACAGGGCTTATGCTTTAGGACCCTGTAAGGCTGATCCTATATAGGAATCTAATGGATGGCAACTAGCGTACTTTACACCTCTCCACCACCAGGAAAGAACAATAAATCCAACATGAAAGACATCAACATTTCATCTTCTTAATACATCACTGCGTATAGCCTTGTCATCCCAGCAAGGTTCGTTACACTGAATATCTTCGTCCAAGTTCATTTGATTTTGCCAAAAAGAAAACAAAAAAATCACAATAACCCCCCATACCCTGCCACACATATCTACCAACAAAGATTACAGGAGCAATACTAGACCTTTAGCACAGCACGGGTTATCAACACCATCGACAGCCTTCAACACATTCATATTCTTCAAGACACTCTGTCAAAGAACCATCAACATCGTCCATGCGGCCTAAAATGATTAGATGCCAATATTTAGACCGTGGCTAGTATGAGTGACAGTGACAGTCAGATACCTAATGGGAGGATATGGGGGGTTGAATTTCTCATCAGATCAGGTCGGGTTTATCATTACTCCTCCTCCTTCTCCTCCTCATCCTCCTCCTCCTCCTCTCTCCATCCAGATCTACTTCTTCTCCTTCTTGGTGGACTTCTTCTTGGAGGCAGGGGTCTGGGCGGCCTTGGGGGGCTCGGGCTGGGCCGAGGCCTGGGGTGGAGGAAGGGCCTGCTGGGCGGCCTGCTGGGCGGTGGCCTGCTGCTGCTGCTGCTGCTGCTGGGGGTTGGAGGTGAGGGTGGCGGTGCTCCCGGGGATGTAGACGTTCTGGCGGTAGTCGGGGACGTGCTGCAGAGTGAACTGGGGGCTGTAGCGGGTGCTAAGGCCCATGGTGCCAGGCCCCAGGGTGCCTGTAGCCTCACTCACTTCTGGGGGGAAGAGAGACACAGTGGGGGGACAAGGGGTAAGGAGGGAGAAGGGAGAAGGAGAGAGGAATGAAACTTGTTAGACATCAAGAAATTGAAGGGTTTTTAGTATGACAGTGTTAGAAAGACGTGGTGAATTCAAATCAGGTCATGAAAAGGGATAAAACTAATTACTATTAAATAATCTATAAGGAATGAGGCTGTGGCTTAAAGGGTGTGAACATTAGACTTTGTCTGCAGTAAGTCGAAAAAGAAAAATGAACAAAAGAGGAAGAGGAGATGGTGAGAAAAAAGTGTCCATGGTGCGCAGATTTGTTTTAAATGAATGATTAAACTGCCTCTCTAGTATTCTCATGTGTTTCTGCTTCTCTGTCATGCATGCTCTGAGCCAGTGTGCGAGTGACGTAGCTGCTCCGCTCATAATTCTCCCACAGCCCCTGCATTGCAGAGCCGGAGACACATCCCCCATCCTGTAGATCCTCTCAGCCTATGTAAACACGTATGTGGAAACGGTCATAATATGATATATTTTTAGCCGCTTCACACTGAAAACGGACACTCTTTAAACTCTCCTCTGCTCTGACTCATTGCTCCGATTGTGAGATTCCTTCAGCATCATCCTTATCGACGCAGTGACATTAACTTTAGAGCAGAGATGACCTTCAGTGTTTATCACATGCACCGTTTGTTCTTTCTTTCCTGACGACACAAACTGTTTGTTCAGTCTAACTTTGTGCTGACAGTATCAGTCGGCTCGAGAGAGAGAGAGAGAGAGAGAGAGAGAGACTGTTTTTCTCTCTCTGTTCACTGCAATGGAAAAATTCCACACACCATCCGGTGCAGTGTCCAGGAGGACGACACGGTGTGTGTGTCTGTGTGTGTGTGTTTGGTGTCGATTGGATTACATAACAGTGGAAACAATGACTTGAGTGCATTTGGCAATACATCTTTGTCCTTCCACCATTTTTGGGCTATTTTGTGTTTGTGTCACTATATTCAGTGGCTGCTTTCATGTGTATTTTTCCATGTGATTACCACAGTAACATCCCAAAGATGACTCACCGAGTGTGAGTGTGTGTGTGTGTGTGTGTGTGCTGGTTATGCAGTCACTGCAGACGAGTGGCCCTAAGCCTGCTGCTTATAAGAAAACACCGCGCGTGTGATCAGTGTGCTACAGTGGAAACATGCATCTCTGTCATGTTATTGAATTCAACACATCCACTGTGTACTGTCTATCTGGTGCTGGTAGCTACGTTCACAGTCTGACCTCATGGAAACATCGATGTGGACAGAAGGACCTTTAACACTGAGCGAGTTCTCCTCCAAACAAAAAGAAAAGAGCTGGATTAAAGGAGATGTAGTGGTAGGAGGGAGGGGAGAGGTGACAGGGTGTGGGACTCACCGTTCGCTGCAGCCATCAGGGCCTGGAGCTGCTCAGCCTCAGTAGGGGGCTGGGGCCAGGGACCAGTTCCCATGGCAACCTCAGGTCCTCCAGTTGCCCTGTGGCGAAAAAGAACCGTCATTAACTCGTGGTTTGCTCTCTACAGTGTTTGCATGTGAGTGTATGTTGAACTCGTTGGATTGACAGTTGGCGGTTTATGATGTCAAGGCAAAGCAGCTGACGGCGAGGTACACAGCCTGAGGAGAACTCCATAACGGGGAGGATGTTAAGTTTACAAAACGGGGTCTGTCACAAACAAACACACACTTTTTCTAAACACACTCTCGTGCCTGCGCACAGACACACACAGCAGCCACTCTCTGCATTATGGCCGTGAGTGCTGTGCCGTCTAGTAAATCGGATGAAATATTTAACGATCCCCACCTTTATAAAGGAAATGGTGCTCTGCATAAAGGCACACACGCAGCGCTCAGACAGCACTGAACATTTCCATCTGGGTAAACTTCACCTTCAAAGGCTTGTTTATTTAAAGTCTACAATTTGTATGTGGGAGCAACAGAGGATAGGACCTGGGATCTTGTATGCGCGCCTACTTATTTCCATTCCCCCACTTATGACACAGCAGCGCAAGCTCCGCAGCTGATAACTAGGTCAGTGCTTTAATCATGGCCCTGCCTCTGTTCCCAAAAAGCTCTAACTTTGGATTTTTAGATTGTGGCTTTAGTTTGCAAATTAAACTGCAGTATGTTATCTGCATGCTATGCTGCTCCCGTGTTCAGGTTTACGAGGACAAAAACAACAAACATGGCTTTAACTACTCTCGCTCAATATGCTGAATTATGCGTGTGTGTTTGAAAACATTGGTTAGTTAACAAGGGCACATGGGTAAAGGGTTCTGGTAGAGTGTACAGCTCCGGGAAGGACACATCAGGGTCTACGGTGACACTGAAGTCTCATGTCTGACGAATAAAGGCTTCAAGAGAAAAAACAAGAATGCACGTACATCCATAGTGTGGAGAGAAAAGCTCTCCTGTCTAACTCAAAGACCCTTTGGACAAATTGGTCTGCTCAAGGGAATCAAGAGAGTTAAGGACACAATAAGAAGAAAAAAGTAAAAAGGGAATTCTGACAGAAAAAACTGGGCTCTGCTCGAGAGCAGGTTGCCAGAGTACACTGCCAGAACTCTGAAGTGGGTTTCCCTTCAGTGCCAGAGAAAGACAGAGGGAGAGAAACATGTACGTCCTGTGCCAGGCAGCCAATGAGACACAGGCTGCGGGGTAGTGCACAGTCAGTAGAGCCGGGGCTGCCATTTTGTGCCTCTTTACCTCAGTCAAGATAAAAAGGAACGCTTCATTTGTGCCAAATTAGCGTCTCCGTGTGCTTATCACATCCTGTGGTTGTGTTAAGAGCTTCCTGTGGTTAGGATTATCACTTCCTGTGGTTAAGATGTGAACTGTGGTCCAGAGCGATGTCCTTGGTTGACCAGACATTGCTATCAGTTTTTCCTCTGCAAATTAGTGTGACATGTTTTATCTCTGAGTACAACTCTCCTCGATGTTTTGCAGAGAACATTATAACCTCTAACTTAATTATAGACGATACAGAGTCCCTTGGTGACGTCTGTCTCATCTGCACATCGACTTCGACAGTCGAATGTGGTGTGCTTCTTCCTCCATTAAGGAGCTATTCACCCTCTAACAGGTGTTTTAAAGAATTATATCATGAAAATGCTGTTTTTATCGTGTCCAACGTTTTTAGTCCAGTTGATAAATCACATGAAAAAGCCACACGTGGTGATGTTGAGCTACAACCATCACAGACACACAACAAAGGCAACACTCATGGGGAAGCCAGTTCCCTGGAGGGAGAAAAGCAGGGAGCTCTCAGACTGTAATGACTATAGACTGTATGTATAGCACACATATACAAGGCATAGCAAAAGATCTACAAAACACTGCACGCAAAATCAAAAGTGTCACAATCCTTTTCTACGCCACAGCAGGCATTGTGGCCTATGCACATCGATCAACAAACCCCAACAAACTTTCGGGGAGACTAACAGAAGCTATGGGTTAGGTACATCTACACACAGCACAGCACGCAACCGCAGTGCACTACCCAGATTTCAGCCACCGTCTGCCATCATCAGCTGATCAGGCCCCTCTCTCACAAAACCGTGACTTCAAAACAGTGTCCACTGATCAGCTAATAAGGACAGAAAGAGACCAGACAATTTCTACGTCTAAATTAGTACCTGTTCCCACTGTTCGGCGTCCATCGTATGTGTGTACCGTATGGCATGTGGGGACTAAAAACAAAACAAGTTATACAGTCTGAAATTACCATTTTGTTTTTCACTGAAGGTAGGGGGGGGCAGCATTATTGAAAGTGTTAAAAAATTGTTGCTCTAGAGCTCTGTGGAAAAAATGTGAGTCTGCAGAATCAATTGAAAATACCAGAGATGCCATAATCCCAGTTGTCTTGTAAAACTGCAGTGGCTTGTGCTTGTGTGTGTCTAGAATGTTCCTGACTTGGCTCCGCTCTGCGGTTTCAGGGAGAAACCGTGTCTCACGGAGCGTGTTGTGCAATCGTTATTGTGAAAAACTGCTGGTGCAGGCACCGCATTTGAGCCCACGTGACGTGATGGGCAAAAAAAGTAAAAACACATAGCTGGGATAGAAAACACAGTTGGGCCAATTTCATTTGCTAGATAATTCACTGATATGGAGAATTGAATTTGAGTCAGTACGACCCCTCAGATGGCAAAAGATGAAGAGAGAGCACGAAGGATAAACACAGAATCCCATCCCCCCACTGGCTCTGGTCACAGTCCCTCATCAGCAGTACTGAGTGATGGCGCACAGGCTCAGAGAGCGCAGAGAGGAGGGGAACAGGAGGGGGAGGGGGGAGTGGAAGCTGCGGCAGCCATTTTATAAAGCAGCCTGGAAACAGGCAGAGATGCTCATTCCGGGGTATATAAATCAGAAACTGGTGGCGCAGAATTATGCAATAAAAATGGAAACAATAAATTACATTGATGCCATTCAAAGTCAGACTCTGATGTTGTATAACTAAAAACACATTTCATTGTAATCAGCTCTTTAGAATCAGCAGCCTGCAGGCAGCAGCACTCACTACCGTCACCTTATATTCTACTCTCCATCCTCCATCGCTCTCTCTGCCTGATAAGCTGCCCCTTGCAGCACAACAACATGTCAATATGGGAATTTTACAGGTGTGTCACTGTACTCACCCGCTGGGTCCAGGTCGCTGTCCTTGGGTGAAGCGCCAGTCATTGTTGGGGGGTTTTTGCTGTGAAGAGAACAGAAGATGCAACATGAGACGTGTGTTACACTGGGCCAACAGCTGGAACGTTGGAGGGGCACCATTTGGTTCATGAGATGTTGTTCTGCGGCTGACACAACTGTGTGTGAGGGTGTTTGTGTCTGTGTGCATCCTGTTGTGTGTCAGGCTGTGATGTAGAAAACCTCTTTGTTTCAGTAAGGCTCAACAAAGGGCTACAGATGGCAACAAATCTCTGTGTACTCAGGCAGCCATGTTGTTCCGAGAGCTGTGGAGCATAAAATGCTGCAGGAGCACAAACACACGCACGCACACACACAAACGCACACACAGACAAACAAACACTCGCACTCAGACAAACAAATTGCAAAATGGGACACAGCTTATAAAACTGGACCTCAAAACTAAAACCAAAATGCAGATAGTCACATGTGTGAGCAATTGGCTATTTAAAAATATAATAACCAAGAAAGAATAAACCAGTAGCAGCCAGAGGATGAAATGGGACGTTCGTGATATGTGTATCAAAAAGAGATTCTCTCACTGGATGAACAAACACACAAAGATCAGTCTGAAATAAATTCAAATGATTATAAGTGGAAACAAGCAGACGGAATGAAACTGTAACTCAACCATATTCTATAACAGGGAGGATGTTAGGTTTACGTCCGGGAAAGACCTTGAAATATAATCATGTTTTTATTTTGATACCTAAATGTCATGGAGATACTGCAGTGATGACAGAGCAGCAGCCTCTCTGGTCTCTCCCTGCTTCTCTCTATAAATGTCTTGAAGGCAACTGCACTCCTGTCCATCTCTACCTCACTGACCATGTCACCGTGTCTTTTCCATCTCTCTGGCTCTTTCCCCTCTCTCTCAGACTCTCTTGTTGTGCACTGATGCAGTGAATAGACCCTTGGCTCGGCTCCAGATTCTGCCGCCTAATCGACACAAGAGCTCCCCTGAGAGAGAGGCCAGCAGGATGATGTGCTGCATTATTGAAAGAGCTGCTGTACCCGAGAGAATCATCGACAGGGGCAAAAGAACGGGAAGAGAAAAAATACCGATGCTAAAGGAAGAGTATTGTGGAGTAAACTGGTGACTATCAGAACTGGAGTGACTAATGGACAAGGGGGGAAAAAGACAAAACAAGGGACTGTCCCATTAAAAATGGAATTACTGCAAAAAAAGAGGAATGAAAGAACGCACTGTCTATAGACCTGTGTGACGGACACCACAAAGTGCTAGAGGGAGTTTGGATGTAAAGAAATGAGGAAGTTGAATAGCATTCAGTGTTCTTTCAATAATACGATATTGAATAACCCTATAATTCGTTCAGTGTTGAGTCAAATTGAATCAAGTTTCATCGTTGTCTACAAAAGAATTTGTTTCTCCCTTGTGATCACCAAATACAATACACCAAATTAATCTAGTCCTCAACATGAGAGGAAATAGTCAGATAAAGAGAAGACATGTCTGCTCGCCCTCATCCTCATAACACACTGCAATGCCAGAACTCACACGTTGTTGTTGTTATTACAACAGGAAATCATAGTGGATGAGGAGGACATATTAGACCTCGTAGTCTTCTTCTGAGCAGAGCCTGGTCGATGTTTAGAGTCTAAAATTGGACTCAGAGTTGACTATGTGTGCGTGGGCATGTGAGTCCGGCTGAGTTTTGCTATAGGGAGAGAAAAGCATCGGCACATGGAGGTTAACATCCACCGAGAGGCCCAGCATTCCAGCTGAGTGACTCCTTCTCTACGCGCAAACATTCACAGACACAGACTTGTCCTTCAAAGGTCTGATCCCACTCCACGTATATGAAGCATTTTATATTTTTCTCCTAAATTAGTTGATTTCAAACAAAAAATGAAGGTTTTTCAAAATGCCTCGATGAGAGAGAGAGAGAGAGACAAGGTCAGACAGAAGCTCAGGCCCGCTCGGCCAGTGTAGAGAGATGAAGGGATTACAGCTCTGTGGGCCGGTTGTAAGACTTTCACGTCAGTCTGGAAGCTTTACACGCTGTCAGCCTGCTTTCCTTACGTCACGAAACTGAACTAAAGAGCTTTGAAAGTTCTTTAGGTGAATTACAACTGGACTGAGCTACAATGTGTGTCAGTTGAAACCCTATCATCTTCAGAGATGAGATGGATATTCATTATATGAGCACCGGATTCATCAGGAGGGGAATAAGCTGGACTGATCACAGGAACATCTGGACTCCATCCAGCATGTATGTAAGCATGTGAATGCTGAAACGTCTGAGTTACTAGCTAACCAATTCTTTTATCATGATGCACAAATATTTATTCAGGTGTACAAAGGAGAAACTGTTGTATCACCTGGTCCACCTGGTGCTCTTTGATCCTGATCCAATTTCCGAACACACACACACACACACACACTAACTGTATTGGTGTTAAAAGAACCATTGCTGGACTGCACCTGGTGCTGTTTGAAAAGAGGAAGTAGTTTCTATTCTGTTGCTCTGATAATCTTTATCACACACATACACGCCATATAACCCAGAACAGATAGAGGCAGACACATTCACTCCCTCATGCTGTTTCCCAGCTATCTCACATTCTTGCCAAAGACATTGTTGTTTAATGCTCGGCCAATGATTAGGCTAGTGGAAATATTGACTCTCTAAAATGCAGGATTATACTGTTTATCCACTGTAAGGGGAAAAAACTCAGGACTGACAGGAGAAAGGCATAATATGCACTTCCTGGTTTTCATCTTCTTTTCCCGAGACAAACATCATGACTCGATTGACAAAACCCTTGTGGACAGTTTCACTGAACCGCATGAGCCAGTTTGTCGCATGTGCAGCTTTTATCATCCATAAAAAGCCTATTTACAAAACACTTGGCCTCACTCGGTGCACGTGCCAACCCTCATAAACTTCCACAGACTCCGAGACCGAAAAAACCCACGATTATAGAAATAGTCATACTGTGAGAAAAGTGATCATTTGAAAGATAGTGGAGGCAAATTATCCCATTGCTATAAAATAGTGTGGCAGGCTCGAGACATCAGGATTACATGGCATGGTGCTGAGTACCAACTCTCCTGATCATGAGACTATTGCTTTAAAAAGAAAAGATTTGCCAAATGGAGATAATAAGCTGTTAATCTGCTTCAGGGGAAGAAACGTAAAACAGATTTTTTTTCCTCAAACTGTCTGTGTTAGCACACCTTTAAATAGAGTGTGCCAGTACACTGCAGAAGAAAAGAGAGTAAGAAAGAAGGGCAGTGGGAAGGCGTAATGGCTCCAGGGTCCTGCTAAAATTACACACTTCTGCAGGGCTCCTTGTGCCTGATGCTTTTTACACACAATCTCACGCACAGGCACATAGACACTCACTGTGATAGCAAGAGCTCTTAAGCCATTACAGCCTTTGCCGTCTGTTGCTGTGGCACACGTGCGTAAAGCCATCTTTTCTTTCCCTCTATCTAACTCCCTCCACCTCTTTTCCTCTGTTGTCCTCATTGCACACGTGTCACTTGAGCAGAGAGACAGATGGCATCCTGCTAACCTCAGGGACAAACCCCTTCAATGCAGAGAGAGAATCTATGTTACACAGACGCACAAAACAAGAATTAGACGATGTTAAAGGGTAAACTGTGGAGAAGGAACAGTTACCATTAAAACACCGACGAAAAACAACAACCTTCAATCATCAACTCCACATTAAAGACAACATCACTAAGGATGAATGGATTAAGGAGGACAAAATCCTTTTAGAATTCCCTTAAAATGACTCATCCTGGTGAGAGCATGGTCAGCCATTTTCTATAGCTGACATGTGGTCATTATCTGGTCAGCGGTCCTTCACACCCGACACTGAACACATTGAAAGGAGGATCTACAAATGATAATTAGGAAGGGGAACACCACACTCATGTGATGCAGAGGCCTGGAGCCGATAACCAAAAGTTCAGAGGACAACAGGAAGTCAGGGGTCAGGCCACTGACCCCCTGGATTCCTGTTTTTCAGTCACCGCTTTATTCTTTGACTCTCTCCCCCCACCCCTCTCACCATTTTCGTTCCTTGGCCCTTTTCCTCTCACTCTCCCCCCACCCCTCCCCCCTCCCATCTCTCCCCCTGTCATCCTGTTCCCCTCAGTCTCTCAGCTATTCCACTGAGCCAACACTGCAGGACCTATTTTCATCTGTTGTCTCCACCTCTCCATCTGCTAGAAGCACTCATGTTCCCCCCTTTCTCATTTCTCCAGCGACCTTTATCTACGTTCTTTCAGCATATTTCACTCAATCTGCATCTTTACCATAAACAACAGTTCTTCTCAACCAGAAAGTGAAAGACCTCATTTCCAACCATCGGGTAATATTAAATATTAAAGATTCTTCTCTCTGCCCAAATCTGTCATGTAGAAGCCTTAAGAGGTTTTTCTCCATGTACAAATAATACATATAAGATACTGCAGAGCTGCGTGACTGAGGAAGCCTAGGTTAGTACTACTACTCTACTGTCAGGAGTCAAAGCACCAAAACAGATCTAAATATGATATGTGATGTTTTCAGATACTCGACAACCCATACATCCACATGCTTCTCTAACATCCATATACATCCAAACTGAAACACCTGTATTGGTCGGGTCACACCTTTACAAATTCAACCAATAGAATGTCCTCTCTCCAACTCAAGCCCTCACCTCATTGACTGAGTTCATAAGGTGCTTCCTGCTGAGTGTCATGTTGAGTGTGTTGTTTTGACTCAGCATTGGTGTCTTCATAAATACAAAGTCACTCCGGCTGGATAGGGTGGAGTAGCACGGCCTGTAAGTGCGAGTGTTTGGATCCTGGGAGCCTCCCACAACCTCCATGTAGCGTATAGGTCCATCACTGTTGAGCTGCAGGTGCAGGTCCTTGCTGGGCCTCTGGTGGTAGCGGCTGGACCTGTGGCTGTCGTAACAGCAGCAGTCGGAGTCTCCCAGGCCCGGGCTCCGGTGCCTCAGGCAGCGTATCATGAGGGCAACAAAGGTGATAAAGGAGACAGCTGATACACAGGCTAGAGAGATGATAAGGTACAAGGTGATGTCTGACATCCCTGTGCGGTGGTAAAAGGGCGTGTGGCGAGGGCTTGCCGGTGCGTCAACGGCTGTGCTCTTCTCATCCACGGTTACTGTAATGTTCACAGAACAAGACTTGGGCGGTTCACCATTGTCCTGAATGATAACCAAAATGTCATAGGCGGAGCCCTCTTCCTCCTCGGCCCATTTGCGGGCTGTGCGGAGCTCACCTGTGTGTGGCCCAATACGAAACATTCCAGCATTTGGTCCCGGGGCTATGGAGTAAAACAGCCATGCATTGTGCCCACTGTCTGCATCCACCCCTACAAGTTTATTTATGAGGTGCCCTGGGCCTGCAGATGGGGGCACAGTGAGCTGTAATCCTTTCTCTTTAGGGTAGGGGGGATATACAATCACTGGTGCATTGTCATTCACATCCACCACAAACACATGCACAGTGACATTGGCGGTCCGTGGGGGCACCCCAGCATCCCGGGCCTGCACCTCAATACGGAATGCATTGAGCTGCTCATGATCCAGAGAGCGCATGCTGTAGATGTGACCATTATCTTGGTTAATGTAGACATAAGAAGCAATGGGTGAGCCCTGGACCATGCTGGGAAGGATGGAGTACGATATGCGAGCGTTGTCCCCGAGGTCTGGGTCAGTGGCTGAAACAGCTGCGATGGGGGTACTGGGAGCGTTGCTCTCAGGGATGTCCACAGAGTATTTACCCTGAGAGAAAGTTGGAGCATTGTCATTCACATCAGAGAGCTCCACCACAAAGGTGATATGTGATGAAAGGCGTGGTGAACCCGTGTCAGTGGCCCTGATGACCACTGTGTACTCTGGGACAGTCTCACGGTCCAGGTTGCCAGCTGTGATGAGGCTGTAATGCATGCCAAAGGCTGGAATAAGTTTAAAAGGCAAACCTGGTTGGACAGTCAATGTAACCTCTCCATTCACACCTGAGTCCAGGTCCCGGGCACTTATGAGCGCTATGACTGTCTCTGGTGCCGAGTCCTCTCTAATAGGACTGGTCAGTGACGTCAGCGTGACCTCTGGTGCGTTGTCATTCACATCAACAATGTCCACTAGGACGTTACATGAGCCCTCCATGGCAGGAGAGCCCCCATCTCTGGCCTGCACTGTGATGTGGTACGCAGTGGCCTTCTCATAGTCCACATGGCCCTTCACACGGATCTCCCCGCTTTTAGAATCCACACTGAAAAGTCGGAGAACCCCCTCCGGCGTATATTTACTAAAAAGATAAGAGATTTCTCCATTGTTGCCGGAATCCGCGTCAGTTGCGTTCAACTTTGTGATTAAAGTGCCCAGTGCAACATTTTCTAATAGTCTAACTTTATTCACTGGTTCGTCAAAGACGGGCGCATTGTCATTTACATCCAGAACTTTAATGAGCATCAGGGTTGAGCCAGATTTCTCCGGCTGTCCCCCGTCTACAGCTGTGAGCATCAGGCGAAACTTTGCCAGCGTCTCCCTGTCCAGAGGTTTATCCACCACGAGCTCTGGAAACTTACTGCCGTCGCTTTTAGTTTCCACGTTCAAAGTGAAAAAGTCATTTGCTGCGAGATGGTACGTGCGTAACGAGTTGGTCCCCACGTCCGGGTCGTGCGCGCTTTCCAAGCGGAACCTTGTGCCCGGCGCGGCCGCCTCTGATATCTCCAAAGAAATGTTGCTGGTCGGAAAGTGGGGCGCATTGTCATTCACATCCAGAATGTCCACCACGACGCGATGGCTCTCTAATGGATCATCGAGAACTATTTGAAGGTTGAGCGTACACGTTAAACTCAGTTGGCACATCTGCTCCCGGTCTATACTTTGTTTGATGACCAAATCGCCGGTCGCCTGTTTCACCTCGAAGTACTTAGCTGAGGAATCCGACAACACCCGCAGCCTCCTCTGGTCAATCCGCTGGGCAGTCAGACCCAAGTCTTTTGCGATATTCCCAACGAAGGAGCCCGGGCTTAGTTCCTCCGATACGGAATAACTGAGCTGAGCGGACGCGCAGGAGAGGCCGGCGAGATACAAGCAAATGCTCCACAGCCTCCCTCCTCTGGAGCGTCTCCTCTGCCCGGAGTCCATTGTGCTGCGCTCCGAGGATCCGGGGGAAAGTTTTCTAACTTCTTCTCTCACCGTAACGGATCCATGGTAGTTTTACCACCGGGCTGTCCCTCTCGAGGGCGAACATTTCCGTTTTAAAAACAGGGCGATGGGAAGTTTTGAAGTTATCATGACGGCCGACTTGCGAGAGAAAACGAGGACGAAAATCAAAGTTTTTTTCCCCTTCTCCGCTGAAACTCTGCTCTGTCTCCGCCGCCTCACTCCCCTCATGGGCGGGGACAGGCCACTGACGGCCTCCCCTCTCATTGGAGGACAGGGCTGGACCAGCGCTGTCTCACAGCTCACACACTCCCTCACACATTTCCTCACACTCAGAAAACTTTATTCAGTCACTCCACTTCCACCGAGAGGTGAGTACCAGTCTTACAGCTCAGAGACTGGAGAGGACAATGCCGAGGGAAAAGCAGGAAGAAGTATCGGTGCTTTTTCTTGGATAACGAAAAATTGATTTGTACAGTGTGTAGATGTGAATTTAGTGTCGCAAACACACGCACGCTCCCATGAAGAGCTTCTTAGAGCAGTAAGAGGTGGCGGTTATTTATAGAGATGCCATTTGTAACCGCGGGGGGGCATAGTTTCCAAAGTGGTTTTATGCCCTGAAACCCAAGCGCACATCAAAGTGAAGCTGGAGTCAAACTTCATTGGGCAATAAAGTGAAGGCGTTCTATTGAAAATACTTTCAAATAAATCACAGCTATAAAAATGCCAACGTAATATAGCTCAAACTAAAGTGCATTTATTAAAGAATAATAAAGTAGAATAATTGCTGCAGACGATACAAAAGAACATTATTGGAGTGAGAATGAATGGACAAAAGAGGGGGTTGGACCAAAATATTGAAATAATAACCTGGATATGAACATTTTAAATGAACTGTTTTATCTAATAATAAGAAGTGCCAAATGAAATTAGGATTATGTTATAATATATAACTAAAACTAAAAAGTCACTATCTTACTAAAGTTATAGGCATTTTGAATATATGTTAAGAATATTGTGACATTTCATTCAGGCCCGAAACAAATGGTCTGTCATGCAATAAGAGCTACAACATTAGTGTTGAAACCTTCACCCTAAAAAAGTTGTGCCATCTGGTCTTCGTTGTTTAGAAGCACCACACAAAACATAATTAGTAAACTTCTGTCGATCAAACCTTTACAAACACAATTTTACAAATGGCCTTTTCGTTTTCTGCTCACCTGCTGGCTCTCAAAGGTCCAGGTGCTGTCCGGTAAAGACGCATCCAGGACACTGATCACCTCATTAAAGTCAGTGGTGCTGCTGGGCTTAATCAAAGTGAAGTCACTGTACTCGGACATTGGAGACATTGGAGACATACAGGACCTGAAGGATTGACTCTGAGACATCATGTCTCCTCCCATGACCTCCACGTACTTTATGGGTCCATCAGTGTTCAGCTGAATCTGCAGGTTTCTGTTGGGGTTCTTGTAACCATCATAGTCCCCCTGTCTCATGCAGCAACTACCGCTGCTTCTGCTGCTCCTGATGCATTTAACCGCTAAGATGAGAAAAGTCACCACAGACAGCACGGACACCGAGGCCAGAGAGAGAATCAAATATAAGGTGATTCTCCCAGTTTTCTTGCTGGGCTCGGTCACTTTCTGTCGGAGGTCTAAGATGGGCTCATGGAGACCGTCCTCCAGCTGGATGGACACCGTGACGGTGGAGGACTGGACCGGGTCCCCGTCGTCCTTGATCTCTATAAGCAGCCTCTGAGAGGAGTCGTCCTGCTCGGACACAGCGCGTTTAGTCCTCACCTCCCCTGTGTACAGATTGACAGTGAACAGAGAGGCGTCTGTGGCCTCCGCCACTTTGTAGGAGATCCAGGCGTTATGGCCCGAGTCCGCGTCCACGGCCGTCACCTTAGTGACCAGGTGACCCGCTTTAGCGGAGCGGGGCATCCTCTGGTGAGAGAGGGAGCCCAGGACAGCGGAAGAGGGGTAAATAACAGAGGGGGCGTTGTCGTTCTGGTCGAGGATAAAAACATGGACGGTGGTGTTGCTGCTGAGAGACGGAGAGCCCTGATCCTTAGCCTGAACCTGAATCTGAAACACCTTCAGTTTCTCATAGTCAAACGAGTGCATGCTGTAGATGCTGCCGTTATCTGAGTTAATGTAAACATACGAGGAGACAGAAACGTCCTGCACTTTAGAGTCCAGTATAGAGTAAGAGATTTTAGCGTTTTCCCCAAAATCCAGGTCAGAGGCTGATACTGAGTACAGTACAGATCCTGGTACCCCATTCTCTTTTAAATACACATTATAGGAGGGCTGAGAGAATACAGGAGGGTTGTCATTCACATCAGTGATGCTGACTGGTATGATTTTCTTACTGGACAGAGGAGGCGAGCCTGAGTCAGTGGCTGTTATTTCAATATCATAGTGTGAGCAGCTCTCCCTGTCTAAAGTACCACTGGTAACCAGTGCGTAATTATTAGAAAAAGAAGGTTTCAGAGCGAAGGGGAAGCCCTTGGTGAGTTGCAACGTTACTTTGCCATTATCAACAGAATCAAGATCACGCGCACTGATCAAGGCAACTACTGTGCCACTTGGTGCGTCTTCGCGCACTGGCTTTGGCTGAGACGTGAGGACTATTTCAGGAGCGTTGTCATTGAAATCAGTAATATCAACCTGCACGCGGCAGTGTCCCTCCATTTCAGGGCTGCCTTTGTCTTTTGCAGTGACATCGATGTCAAATGACTTTACAGTTTCATAGTCTAACTCCCCTTTCAGACTGATTTCCCCCGTTATAGAGTTAATATCAAAAATTGACGAATCAAAATCTGGAGTCCGGGAGCCAAATGAGAATTCGATTTGACCATTCAAACCTTCATCTGCATCTGTTGCTTTGGGTTTTATCACAACAGCCCCCTTTATACTTTTTTCACCGAGTGTTACTTTATAAACGTTCTTTTCAAAAACTGGAAAATTATCATTTATATCAAGGACGGTTATGGTTATTTGTGACGTTCCTGATCGAACTGGATTCCCTCCGTCTAATGCTGTTAGTAGGATTTTGTGAACAGCTCTCTTTTCTCTATCTAGTAGTTTATCTAAGACAAGTTCCGGAACGGTCTTACCACCCTCTATCTCTTTGATTCTGAGGGAGCAACACTCATTTTTACTAAGCGTATACGATTTAAGTGAATTGCTGCCAACGTCTGGGTCCGTTGCGCGCTCCAAGTGAAAGCTGGTGCCAACTGCTGCTGATTCTGCTATTTTTAAAGATAATTCGTTTGAAATGAAACCTGGTGAATTGTCATTAATATCTCGTATTTCCACCTCAATGCGATGCAACTGTAGCGGGTCCTCAATGACGACTTGCAGAGGTAGAACACAGCTGGCGCTTTGTCCACATAGAGCCTCTCTGTCTATTCTGTCATTCACCACGAGCTCGCCCTTCCCCGCATCCACAGTGAAATACTGCTTACCAGCCTCCGAGGCGACTCGCAGCTTACGGTCAAAAATCTCAGACAGTCCTAAACCAAGATCTTTGGCTAGATTTCCTACCACAGAGCCCTGTTTTAGTTCCTCCGGGATGCTGTACCGAGTCTGTGCGTCTATTATACTCCACAAGAGAAAGAAGTGATACCACCAAAGCGCCTGCCATCTCCATTCTCGGTATCCCATTGTCTTTGTCATCCGTGATTCAGTAAAATGCATCATTTCCAATCCACAGGAACAAAGAACATGAAGTCAAAATCCACATCCCAAGAGCGTGACATATTCCGTTAAAAAGATGCCCGATTATGGCCAAAAAAATGAATGAAGAATTGACATGATTCCCTCGATTATATTTAACATTTACCTACACTCTCTCTCCCCCATTCTGAGCAATGTGGTTTTGGTGCTGAAGCTGCATGGGGGAGGGAGTAGATCTCTTTGTACAGTTCGGAATGTTATTGGTGCATCGCATCCACCTCTCACATCCAATGAGAGCAGCACTAAGCAGCGCCGTTAAAGACACACTCACCATTTGCACTGTCATGAATGAGCGAGTGAAGAGTCAGAGGGAGATGTATTTAATATATCAACGCATCAAATAAATGAAAAATGTATAAATGTATTAAGTCGATGCCTACATTACATTGAATGTACGTTTAAAATTAAATTGCATTGACACAATATGTGTTTCCATGTATTTGATGCCTACATACCATCAGCCCCATTTACGTTAATTAGTATAAAAAAAATAAACAAACAGCTCAGTCATGAAATAAAAGAAAATAGTTGAGTGAATTAGTTTTATGTTCATGGATTTTGAGTGTTACACCCTGCGTCAATGCCTCAAACAACAATTTATTCGCTCTCCGTCCACAAGTCTCATGGGTCAGAGTCGCTGTCCATCCCTTTGGTGCTGAAAGTCTAAGATCGAGAAGCTCTGCAGTTTCTTACACACTCATATTTTGTATGTAAATTATATATTTAAATATTTCGATTTTACATTTTCATTTTCATTTGATACATATTTTATTTATTTAATTAATAAAACCACATAAAAATGCAATAGTATGTTTAGTTGCTGAAAACGCTCCGATTTCCCACAAACATAATTACAATAAAAGTATCTGTTTGCCACGTCTGTATTACACCATGCTCACCTGCTGGCTCTCAAAGGTCCAGGTGCTGTCCGGTAAAGACGCATCCAGGACACTGATCACCTCCTTAAAGTCAGTGGTGCTGCTGGGCTTAATCATGGTGAAGTCACTGTACTCGGACATTGGAGACATACAGGACCTGAATGACTGACTCTGAGACAACATGTCTCCTCCCAGTACCTCCACGTACTTTATGGGTCCATCAGTGTTGAGCTGAATCTGCAGGTTTCTGTTGGGGTTCTTGTAACCATCATAGTCCCCCTGTCTCATGCAGCAACTACCGCTGCTTCTGCTGCTCCTGATGCATTTAACCGCTAAGATGAGAAAAGTCACCACAGACAGCACGGACACCGAGGCCAGAGAGAGAATCAAATACAGGGTGATTCTCCCAGTTTTCTTACTGGGCTCGGTCACTTTCTGTCGGAGGTCTAAGATGGGCTCATGGAGACCGTCCTCCAGCTGGATGGACACCGTGACGCTGGAGGACTGGACCGGGTCCCCGTCGTCCTTGATCTCTATAAGCAGCCTCTGAGAGGAGTCGTCCTGCTCGGATACAGCGCGTTTAGTCCTCACCTCCCCTGTGTACAGATTGACAGTGAACAGGGAGGCGTCTGTGGCCTCCGCCACTTTGTAGGAGATCCAGGCGTTATGGCCCGAGTCAGCGTCCACGGCCGTCACCTTAGTGACCAGGTGACCCGCTTTAGCGGAGCGGGGCATCCTCTGGTGAGAGAGGGAGCCCAGGACAGCGGAGGAGGGGTAAATAACAGAGGGGGCGTTGTCGTTCTGGTCGAGGATAAAAACATGGACGGTGGTGTTGCTGCTGAGAGACGGAGAGCCCTGATCCTTTGCCTGAACCTGAATCTGAAACACCTTCAGTTTCTCATAGTCAAACGAGTGCATGCTGTAGATGCTGCCGTTATCTGAGTTAATGTAAACATACGACGAGACGGAAACGTCCTGCACTTTAGAGTCCAGTATAGAGTAAGAGATTTTAGCGTTTTCACCAAAATCCAGGTCAGAGGCTGATACTGAGTACAGTATAGATCCTGGTACCCCATTCTCTTTTAAATACACATTATAGGAGCGCTGAGCGAATACAGGAGGGTTGTCATTCACATCAGTGATGCTGACTGGTATAATTTTCTTACTTGAGAGAGGGGGAGAGCCTGAGTCAGTGGCTGTTATTTCAATGTTATATTCTGAGAAAGTCTCTCTATCTAGACTACGCCTTGTCACTAGCGCATAATTATTAGAAAATGAAGGCTTCAAAGCTAGAGGAGAATCTTTTGGAAGTTTCAATGTCACTTTTCCATTATCACCGGAGTCAAAGTCCCGCGCAGTGAGCAGAGCAACTACAGTGCCACTCGGTGCGTCCTCGGGCACTTTGCTCGGTTTTGAAGTAAGAACAATTTCTGGAGCATTATCATTCATGTCGACCACCTCAACTTGAACACGACAATGACCCTCCATTTCAGGAATGCCTTTATCTTTTGCGTTAATGTCAATCTCGTGTATTGCAACGTTTTCATAATCCAACTGTCCAATAAGCATTATTTCTCCTGTTTCCGGGTTTATCTGAAAAATAGACAA
The DNA here is from genome assembly GCF_947347685.1 of Pleuronectes platessa. Taxonomy (NCBI): domain Eukaryota; kingdom Metazoa; phylum Chordata; class Actinopteri; order Pleuronectiformes; family Pleuronectidae; genus Pleuronectes; species Pleuronectes platessa. The sequence goes on from NC_070633.1 coordinate 17,803,435, forward strand.
CATCGTCTCTGGTGTATGGTCAGCAAATGAATATTCAATCTCTCCATTAATACCCTCATCTGCGTCTGTTGCTTCCACCTTTAAAATCATTAAGCCACTTTGACTATTTTCAGGAAGACTTATTTTATACAAAGCCTTTTTGAAAACCGGGACATTGTCGTTGTTGTCTAATACGGTCACTATAATCTTCGATGTTCCAGTTTTGACAGGACTTCCCCCATCTAACGCTGTCAGCAGTAAATTATGGATGTTTTGTTTTTCTCTATCTAACGGTTTTTCCAACACAAGCTCTGGCACTTTTCGTCCATTAGCCAAGTCTTTAATTTTCAAACTAAAACATTCATCTTTGCTGAGGCTGTACGATTTTAGTGAATTACTACCCACGTCGAGGTCTTGTGCGGTCTCCAAAGGGTAGCGCGCACCCACCGCTGTCAGCTCCGCTATTTTCAAATTCTTTTCTTTGCTGAGAAAATTCGGTGAATTGTCGTTGACATCTCTTATTTCTACCTCTATTCGATAAAGATGTAACGGGTTCTCTATTACAACTTGCAGAGGTACAACACAGCTGGCGCTTTGTCCACATAAAGCCTCTCTGTCTATTCTTTCGTTCACCACAAGCTCGCCCTTCCCCGCATCCACAGTGAAATACTGCTTACCAGCCTCAGAGGCGACTCGCAGTTTACGATCAAAAATGTCTGATAATCCCAAACCAAGATCTTTGGCTAGATTTCCTACCACAGAGCCCTGTTTTAGTTCCTCCGGGATGCTGTAACGAGTCTGTGCGTCTGTTATACTCCACAAGAGAAAGAAGTGATGCCACCAAAGCGCCTGCCATCTCCAGTCTCGGTATCCTATTGTCTTTGTCATCCTTGGTCCATTAGAATATGTTATTTCCCATCGAGGTGTGGTTCACGCAAGCAGATCAACATAAATTCCACAGGCAGAATGGACATTTCATCATAATTAACTCCAAGATAGGTTATAATAAAGACCTAAATGCCAGACGCCATCGAATACGCACATCTCTCCTCCGGCTCTGACACTGTGTTTGTTACCGTGGTGAAGCAGAAAGGGGGATGGAGTAGATCTCTTTGTACAGTGCTCCATGCTATTGGATCAGCAGGCATCTTTGCTGTCCAATCACAGAGAGCCAAGTCTGCCCCCCCCCCCCCCTCCACGTCACAGACAGCAGTGAGGGGAGGGGAGAGAGATTTATGTGATAATTTTACTTGAAATATCACACAAAAAATTTTACAAAAAGAAAGATAAACGCCACATAAAACGTTTCTTTATATTTAATAATTGAGAAACAAATTTAAATATAAGTTTCAGTGATTGCTGCTGCCATTTTTTCTTTTGCATGAAATCAATCAATAATAAATCAATCAAAAAAACTGTTCCCATTTCATTTTATGTATTACCAATATTCCATTCGATAAAAAATACTATATTGGTTGCTATACACCCATGATCAACTTGATTTGCTGATTATAGTGAGACAACAGCAGTGTGTCAATGCTGCTGTTGAAAGTTTGCATTGCAAGTTTAAACTCGGGATATTGAAGGTTATATAAGATAATGAAAGATGCATGGATGGAAACAAATGTTGAATAACACACTTCAAATGTTGTTTGAGCGAATATCAAATCATACGTTTGAAGCAGCAAATAGAACAACACTGAAAAATAACCAAGTCAAAACGCTTTACCGCCATAATTCTCTCATAGATATAAACTGACCCTGAGTGTTAAAAATAAACTTATTGGCCAAAAATAACTGGAAATGTGTGACGTCCATTGTTTTCTGCTCACCTGCTGGCTCTCAAAGGTCCAGGTGCTGTCGGGTAAAGACGCATCCAGGACACTGATCACCTCCTTAAAGTCAGTGGTGCTGCTGGGCTTAATCAAAGTGAAATCACTGTACTCGGACATTGGAGACATTGGAGACATACAGGACCTGAAGGACTGACTCTGAGACAACATGTCTCCTCCCAGGACCTCCACGTACTTTATGGGTCCATCAGTGTTCAGCTGAATCTGCAGGTTTCTGTTGGGGTTCTTGTAACCATCATAGTCCCCCTGTCTCATGCAGCAACTACCGTTGCTTCTGCTGCTCCTGATGCATTTAACCGCTAAGATGAGAAAAGTCACCACAGACAGCACGGACACCGAGGCCAGAGAGAGAATCAAATACAGGGTGATTCTCCCCGTTTTCCTGCTGGGCTCGGTCACTTTCTGTCGGAGGTCTAAGATGGGCTCATGGAGACCGTCCTCCAGCTGGATGGACACCGTGACGGTGGAGGACTGGACCGGGTCCCCGTCGTCCTTGATCTCTATAAGCAGCCTCTGAGAGGAGTCGTCCTGCTCGGACACAGCGCGTTTAGTCCTCACCTCCCCTGTGTACAGATTGACAGTGAACAGAGAGGCGTCTGTGGCCTCCGCCACTTTGTAGGAGATCCAGGCGTTATGGCCCGAGTCCGCGTCCACGGCCGTCACCTTAGTGACCAGGTGACCCGCTTTAGCGGAGCGGGGCATCCTCTGATGAGAGAGCGAGCCCAGGACAGCGGAGGAGGGGTAAATAACAGAGGGGGCGTTGTCGTTCTGGTCGAGGATAAAAACATGGACGGTGGTGTTGCTGCTGAGAGACGGAGAGCCCTGATCCTTTGCCTGAACCTGAATCTGAAACACCTTCAGTTTCTCATAGTCAAACGAGTGCATGCTGTAGATGCTGCCGTTATCTGAGTTAATGTAAACATACGAGGAGACAGAAACGTCCTGCACTTTAGAGTCCAGTATAGAGTAAGAGATTTTAGCATTTTCACCAAAATCCAGGTCAGAGGCTGATACTGAGTACAGTATAGATCCTGGTACCCCATTCTCTTTTAAATACACATTGTAGGAGGGCTGAGAGAATACAGGAGGGTTGTCATTCACATCTGTAATAGTGACATTTACAGTTTTCTTACTGGACAGAGGAGGAGAGCCTAAATCGGTGGCAATAATGTCGATCTTATACTCTGAGAAACTCTCTCGGTCTAAAGCTGCACCAGTGACCAGTGCGTAATTGTCTGAAAAAGAGGGTTTCAGATTGAAAGGGGAATTCTTCGGGAGCTGTAAAGACACTTTACCGTTGTCACCTGAATCAAGGTCTCGGGCACTAATTAACGCTACAACAGTTCCACTCGGTGCGTCTTCAGGCACAGAGTTTGGTTGGGATGTCAGGAATATATTCGGAGCATTATCGTTAACATCAACCACCTCGATGTGCACAGTACAGCGACCCTCCATTCTTGGAGCTCCTTTGTCTTTTGCACAAATGTCAATTTCGAAATTTTCGTTTGTTTCGAAATCTAATTGCCCTGCGAGTCGTATTTCTCCAGTTAACGAATCAAGATTAAACATAGACAGGACAGTATCTGGTGTGTGGGTTCCAAAGGAATACTCTACTTCTCCATTAGGGCCTTCATCGATATCTTTCGCTATTAGTTTTATGATAGATGCACCTTCTACACTATTTTCGCTTATGGAAACTTTATAAATATTTTTTTCAAATACAGGAATATTATCATTATTATCAAGCACATTAATGGTTATAACACAGGTCCCAGATTTCACTGGGTTTCCTCCGTCTACGGCTGTTAATTGAAGCTGGTGTGTCGCCTTTTTCTCCCTGTCGAGAGATTTAGACAAGACGAGCTCTGGAACTTTCCTCCCACCGGATACGTCTTTTATCTTTAAACTAAAATAATCATCTTTACTTATGGTATAGGACCTCACTGAATTCACTCCGAGATCAAGATCTTTAGCGGTCTCCACTGGAAAACGTGCACCTGCTGCTGTCGACTCTGCTATTTCTAATATAATATCTTGCGACGGAAATTTGGGAGAATTATCATTAATATCCTGTATTTCCACCTCGACTCGGTACAACTGCAAAGGTTGATCAATAACAACTTGCAGAGTCAACACACAGCTGGCGCTTTGTCCACATAACGCCTCTCTGTCTATTCTGTCATTCACCACCAGCTCGCCCTTTCCCGCATCCACAGTGAAATACTGCTTACCAGCCTCGGAAGCGACTCGCAGCTTACGGTCAAAAATCTCAGACAGTCCCAAACCAAGATCTTTGGCTAGATTTCCTACCACAGAGCCCTGTTTTAATTCCTCCGGGATGCTGTAACGAGTCTGTCCGTGTACTATACTCCACAAGAGAAAGAAGTGATGCCACCAAAGCGCCTGCCATCTCCAGTCTCGGTATCCTATTGTCTTTGTCATCCCCGGTCCGTTCGAATTATTTCCCAGTGAGGTAATCGAAAAGAAAATTGTTACCAGCCATTTCCACGAGGCATTAATCTCAAAGAAATTTTCCGAAATCGCCTCATAACAAAAAGTAAAATGAATATTATTCCTTCTAGTTCCGAAAAGAGCATCACTCCCTCTCATTCAGCTCATTGCACTGTAAGTGTTGATGGTGCTGAGGCTGCATGGGGGAGGGAGTAGATCTCTTTGTATAGCTCTATGTTTTTTACTGGTGGACAATATTCCCCTCTACCATCCAATAGGAAGGGAGGTGAGCAGTGCTTTTAAAGACACAGTCGCCATTCAAAGAATCGCCTCAATGCATTTTGACTGTGTAGAGAAATGCCAGCTGCTTCACGTGGCCAATAATGTTACTGCACCTAAAATAATATTCTGTGTGCAACAACACTGATCTGGTTGTTGGAACCTTTGATTAAAAAAAACTACTGTTGTGATTTGAACAAGAAAAAAGAACAGAGAAAGCCGTTTACGTCAGGTATATGAAAACCTATTTAAGCTGTCGCTGTTCATGTGTCTGGTGCTGAAACAAACTGCACCAGACAAAAAAAACAAGAGCACTGCATAACGTAAACAGAATACACATTTTTTATTTAAACTATATGAGTTTGTGTATTTTTTTCATTTTGTGGATACAATAATAGTGGGAGTTAAAAGCAACATCCACTTTTGCAAACAGAAAATGTCCATGAGTAACAAATGCACCGCAAAAGGGCCAGGATTTGTTATTGAAGATGACTGGGTTGAAATGAGGAGTGATTATCATGTTAGTTTTTCGTTTCTATTTTATCTGACATCAACAATTTAAAGAAATTATGAAATAACATGGAGGTACTGTATGTGATAACACACATTTAACTCTCACCAGAACTCCAGTGAAGGTAACTAGAAATACCCAAAACAAAGTGAAAACTGATGTGTGACCTGTGGTCAATATTAAAAGCAATTAAAACACCATGTAACCATAAGGAAGTTGCATACCTGAATGACAGAAATATTGAATGAAACGACACAAGATTACATAGTGGCTCTCCTATTGTTTTCTGCTCACCTGCTGGCTCTCAAAGGTCCAGGTGCTGTCCGGTAAAGACGCATCCAGGACACTGATCACCTCCTTAAAGTCAGTGGTGCTGCTGGGCTTAATCATAGTGAAGTCACTGTACTCGGAAATTGGAGACATACAGGACCTGAAGGACTGACTCTGAGACAACATGTCTCCTCCCAGTACCTCCACGTACTTTATTGGTCCATCAGTGTTCAGCTGAATCTGCAGGTTTCTGTTGGGGTTCTTGTAACCATCATAGTCCCCCTGTCTCATGCAGCAACTACCGCTGCTTCTGCTGCTCCTGATGCATTTAACCGCTAAGATGAGAAAAGTCACCACAGACAGCACGGACACAGAGGCCAGAGAGAGAATCAAATACAGGGTGATTCTCCCAGTTTTCTTGCTGGGCTCGGTCACTTTCTGTCGGAGGTCTAAGATGGGCTCTTGGAGACCGTCCTCCAGCTGGATGGACACCGTGACGGTGGAGGACTGGACCGGGTCCCCGTCGTCCTTGATCTCTATAAGCAGCCTCTGAGAGGAGTCGTCCTGCTCTGACACAGCGCGTTTAGTCCTCACCTCCCCTGTGTACAGATTGACAGTGAACAGGGAGGCGTCTGTGGCCTCCGCCACTTTGTAGGAGATCCAGGCGTTATGGCCCGAGTCAGCGTCCACGGCCGTCACCTTAGTGACCAGGTGACCAGCTTTAGCGGAGCGGGGCATCCTCTGGTGAGAGAGGGAGCCCAGGACAGCGGAGGAGGGGTAAATAACAGAGGGGGCGTTGTCGTTCTGGTCGAGGATAAAAACATGGACGGTGGTGTTGCTGCCGAGAGACGGAGAGCCCTGATCCTTTGCCTGAACCTGAATCTGAAACACCTTCAGTTTCTCATAGTCAAACGAGTGCATGCTGTAGATGCTGCCGTTATCTGAGTTAATGTAAACATACGACGAGACAGAAACGTCCTGCACTTTAGAGTCCAGTATAGAGTAAGAGATTTTAGCATTTTCACCAAAATCCAGGTCAGAGGCTGACACTGAGTACAGTATCGATCCTGGTACCCCATTCTCTTTTAAATACACATTATAGGAGGGCTGAGAGAATACAGGGGGGTTGTCATTCACATCAGTGACGCTGACTGGTATTTTTTTCTTACTGGACAGAGGAGGCGAGCCTGAGTCAGTGGCTGTTATTTCAATATCATATTCTGAGAAACTCTCCCTGTCTAAAGCACCACTGGTAACCAGTGCGTAATTATTTGAAAATGATGGTTTAAGAGAGAAGGGAGAACCTTTGGGTAAACGCAATGTCACTTTAGCGTTATTGCCAGAGTCAGCATCACGCGCTTTCAACAAAGCCACCACTGTGCCACTTGGTGCGTCTTCGCGCACCGGCTGCGGTTCAGAGGTGAGAACAATTTCTGGAGTGTTATCGTTCACATCTAAAACATCTATTTGGAGACGACTTTGACTTTCCATTTCGGGAACTCCCTTGTCTTTCGCCTTTATTTCAATTTTGTAAGAGGCTGTTCTTTCATAATCTAAATCTCCTTTCAACTTTATTTCCCCTGTTAATGAATTTATTTCAAATACTGATAAAACGGAATCAGGTGTCCGCGAGCTAAAAGAGAATTCAACTTCACCGTTTGGTCCCTCGTCAATATCCGTTGCTGTCATTTTCACAACAAAAGTATCCTTTACAGTGTTCTCCTGCAACGACACTTTGTATATATTTTTATCAAAAACCGGAAAGTTATCATTTACATCAAGCACTGTGACGGTGATCTGCGAGGTGCCAGACATGACTGGGTTCCCTCCGTCTAATGCAGTAAGTAGTAGCTGATGAGCGGCTTTCTTCTCTCGATCAAGAAGCTTCTCTAACACTAACTCAGGGACAGTTTTTCCATCTTCAACCTCCTTCATTTTCAACGTAAAGCATTCGTTTTTAGTCAACGTGTAGGATTTCACTGAATTACTTCCAACGTCTGAATCCTCTGCACCCTCTAAAAGAAAACGAGATCCCACTACTGCAGTTTCAGCGATTTTCAAAGACATTTCTTTAGTGTGAAATCTGGGTGAATTATCATTTATATCCTTTATTTCTACCTCAATGCGATGTAAACTCAGAGGGTTTTCAAGAACGATCTGCAGAGGTAGAACACAGCTGGCGCTTTGTCCACATAAAGCCTCTCTGTCTATTCTGTCATTCACCACCAGCTCGCCCTTCCCCGCATCCACACTGAAATACTGCTCATCCGCCTCCGAGGCGACTCGCAGCTTACGATCAAAAATCTCAGACAGTCCCAAACCAAGATCTTTGGCTAGATTTCCTACCACAGAGCCCTGTTTTAGTTCCTCCGGGATGCTGTAACGAGTCTGTGCGTCTGTTATACTCCACAAGAGAAAGAAGTGATGCCACCAAAGCGCCTGCCATCTCCAGTCCCGGTATCCCATTGTCTTTGTCATCCCCGGTCCGCTAGAATATGTTATTTCCCATCGAAAAAATCGAAGATAATATCCAATTCCACAGGAGCATTATTTAGCCCCTTAAAAATATAAAACGCATTTTTGTTCATCTCTGACGCTTAAATTGGAAAACCTCCTCTTGATCTCCGAGATGCATCACCCACCGTCCTCCAGCCCTTTGCATTGTTGACGCGTATGGTGCCGAGGCAGCAAAGGGGAGAGGATAGATCTCTTTGTACAGTTCTGAATGGGATTGGTGCACAGCATCTCTCACTAGCATCCAATAGGAAGACGACTGAGCAGTGCATTAAGACACAGAGCTGCGCCCACGAGAGGAGGCACAGACGCATTACAGTGTGTGATAGAGTCCTGAGGATTTAAACTTGTGTTTCTAGTGCATTAGGAAATACTATCATATACAACTGTGTATTCAGTATACGCCACTTTAGCAGATCGAAATGCACACCTATACCCCCTTTACTAAGGTTAAAGACCTTCTTGAAGAAAAATAAACCACTAGTTTTTCTTAACTTAAAAAAGAAAAGGAAAAAATTCTACAACTACAATAGCAAAACACAGGCTCTTATTATTTTGTATTTTTTTTGACAATTTTTTTTTTTGCAACTGCGAGTTACTGGAGAATTGGATTTGGGCAGGTTAAGGTGGCAGTGTATGGCTGAATCAAATATAATGACTGGAGACTTAATTGCATTGTTATGTAAGTACTTCCCGAAATGATATTGCACTGCTCACACATTTTCAATATGAGGTTGATGAAAATGAAGATGAAAATGAACACGAAAATGAAGATGAAAATGAAGATGAAAATTCGTTTTTAACAGCTGAAAATTAACCACTATCCTGTGGTATTTAAACAATAACAAACGTGTCATCTGAACATCAAAATGTCCTATTATCTGCTCACCTGCTGGCTCTCAAAGGTCCAGGTGCTGTCGGGTAAAGACGCATCCAGGACACTGATCACCTCCTTAAAGTCAGTGGTGCTGCTGGGCTTAATCAAAGTGAAATCACTGTACTCGGACATTGGAGACATTGGAGACATACAGGACCTGAAGGATTGACTCTGAGACAACATGTCTCCTCCCAGGACCTCCACGTACTTTATGGGTCCATCAGTGTTCAGCTGAATCTGCAGGTTTCTGTTGGGGTTCTTGTAACCATCATAGTCCCCCTGTCTCATGCAGCAACTACCGCTGCTTCTGCTGCTCCTGATGCATTTAACCGCTAAGATGAGAAAAGTCACCACAGACAGCACGGACACCGAGGCCAGAGAGAGAATCAAATACAGGGTGATTCTCCCAGTTTTCTTGCTGGGCTCGGTCACTTTCTGTCGGAGGTCTAAGATGGGCTCTTGGAGACCGTCCTCCAGCTGGATGGACACCGTGACGGTGGAGGACTGGACCGGGTCCCCGTCGTCCTTGATCTCTATAAGCAGCCTCTGAGAGGAGTCGTCCTGCTCGGACACAGCGCGTTTAGTCCTCACCTCCCCTGTGTACAGATTGACAGTGAACATAGACGCGTCTGTGGCCTCCGTCACTTTGTAGGAGATCCAGGCGTTATGGCCCGAGTCCGCGTCCACGGCCGTCACCTTAGTGACCAGGTGACCAGCTTTAGCGGAGCGGGGCATCCTCTGATGAGAGAGGGAGCCCAGGACAGCGGAGGAGGGGTAAATAACGGAGGGGGCGTTGTCGTTCTGGTCGAGGATAAACACATGGACGGTGGTGTTGCTGCTGAGAGACGGAGAGCCCTGATCCTTTGCCTGAACCTGAATCTGAAACACCTTCAGTTTCTCATAGTCAAACGAGTGCATGCTGTAGATGCTGCCGTTATCTGAGTTAATGTAAACATACGAGGAGACAGAAACGTCCTGCACTTTAGAGTCCAGTATAGAGTAAGAGATTTTAGCGTTTTCACCAAAATCCAGGTCAGAGGCTGATACTGAGTACAGTATAGATCCTGGTACTCCATTCTCTTTTAAATACACATTATAGGAGGGCTGAGAGAATATAGGAGGGTTGTCATTCACATCAGTGATGCTGACTGGTATAAGTTTCTTACTGGACAGAGGAGGAGAGCCTGAGTCAGTGGCTGTTATTTCAATATTGTATTCTGAGAAGCTCTCCCTGTCTAAAGCACCACTGGTAACGAGTGCGTAATTATTAGAAAACGAGGGTTTTAAAATAAAAGGAGAACCTCTGGGAAGCTGTAAAGTCACTTTACTGTTATCCCCTGAATCAAGGTCTCTGACTTTGAGCAAAGCAACAACTGTACCACTGCGAGAGTCTTCGGGTACAGAAGTCGGTTTTGAAGTCAACAGTATTTCTGGGGGATTGTCATTTACGTCTAACACATCCACCTGCACACTGCAGTGACCCTCCGTCTTAGGCAAGCCTTTGTCTTTCGCACTTATGTCTATTCGATACGAGGTTTGATCTTCATGGTCTAACTGTTTTTTTAAATATATATCTCCACTTACAGCATCTATATGAAACAACGACAGCACCGATGGTGGTGTGTGTATGCCAAGTGAGTACTCAATTTCTCCGTTTGGACCCTCGTCTATGTCGGTCGCTTTTGTTGTGATTACAAACGAGCCATTCGCACTGTTTTCTTGAACAGACACTTTATAAAGGCTATGTTCGAATAATGGCACATTATCATTATTATCAAGAACTGTTATAGTTATTTTTGAAGTTCCGGATTTCACCGGGTTTCCTCCGTCGACAGCAGTAAGAAATAAATTGTGAATCGCCTTTTTCTCCCGATCTAATGATTTATTTAAAACTAATTCGGGTAATTTTCTTCCATTTTCAATTTCTTTTACTTTTAAAATGAAGCAATCGTCTTTGCTTAGAGTGTACGTCTTCAATCCGTTACTCCCAACATCGGGATCCTCTGCGCTCTCTAGGGGAAAACGCACACCTACAACGGTGGACTCAGCAATTTCTATTATATGATCGCTTTTGAGAAAACGAGGAGCGTTGTCGTTCACGTCTCTTATTTCCACTTCTATCCGGTTTAATTGTAGCGGGTTCTCAATAACAACTTGCAGAGCTAGAACACAGCTTGCGCTTTGTCCACATAGAGCCTCTCTGTCTATTCTGTCATTCACCACCAGCTCGCCCTTCCCCGCATCCACACTGAAATACTGCTCCTCAGCCTCAGAGGCGACTCGCAGTTTGCGATCGAAAATCTCAGACAGTCCCAAACCAAGATCTTTGGCTAGATTTCCTACCACAGAGCCTCGCTCCAGCTCCTCCGGGATGCTGTAACGCGTCTGTCCGTCTGTTGTACTCCACAAGAGAAAGAAATGATGCCACCAAAGCGCCTGCCATCTCCAGTCTCCGTATCCCATTCTCTTTGTCATCCTCGGTCCTTTACAGCGGGACGTTATTTCCCACCGACGTATCATTTCGAATAAAGACGACAATATAAAAATCCATCAAAGATGAACTTGCTGTTCTCCAAAGATATCCACATGTTTGCATCCTGACGTGCGAATTGAAGTTATGTTATATAATCTGAGTGGTTAAACGCATCCTCCTCTCATCTCGGGTCGGAGCAATGTACTGGCTACAGTGTTGAAAATGGATGGGGGAGGGAATAGATCTCTTTGTACAGCTCCTAATCCTATTGGCTCAGAGCATCTAACCTGCATCCAATGAGCTTGAAACAGAAATGTGCTACAGCCCCAGTACTGCAAATCAAGGATTCATGAAATGGCACACGCAGGTGCTTCTTCCCAAGAACACTTATTCAAAATCAACCCAGAAGCTGTCAATCAGATTTAATTAATTTTACTGATCATTATTGCAACAATTCCTGCAAATATAGTCACACTGCTATTCTAATATTTGATTCACATCAGTTTTGCAAGATGCGCACATTTGAAATCCACACCAATGTAATACAATTAGAGGAAACTTTGAGCACAGGCTATGATTTGATTATATAGATAGGAATATGATTGACATATGTTCAAAAGTCATGTGCTTTGAGTCACAATCAAATCACCATGTCATAAAGCTCTACAGCAACAAAAGGCAGTTTATTAAAGTATGATATATCTGAAGCAGCATGAAGGAGCTGTAATGCTAAATAGACTATAGGTAATTATCCTACATAAAGACTAAGGTTATTGTAATACTTTTTTTTTTAATTAAAACTTTCTTTAATTTCGAGAGCGTGAAGTTAATTCAGCGTACAATGTTCAGTTGCATGTGAGTAGGAAATACATGTGACAAAAATGCCATCTCGCTCATTTAGGTAAAATGAAAGAAATTTAATGATCTAAATCTCAATATATGATACTTGAAAAAAGTGGCATAACAAATCCAGTCCCTCGCGACAGACAGACAATAACTCAAAAATAGTCTTAGTTTTAAATGTGCATATAGATGATTATTTTACTCTCTGCTCACCTGCTGGCTCTCAAAGGTCCAGGTGCTGTCCGGTAAAGACGCATCCAGGACACTGATCACCTCCTTAAAGTCAGTGGTGCTGCTGGGCTTAATCAAAGTGAAGTCACTGTATTCGGACATTGGAGACATTGGAGACATACAGGACCTGAAGGACTGACTCTGAGACAACATGTCTCCTCCCAGGACCTCCACGTACTTTATGGGTCCATCAGTGTTCAGCTGAATCTGCAGGTTTCTGTTGGGGTTCTTGTAACCATCATAGTCCCCCTGTCTCATGCAGCAACTACCGCTGCTTCTGCTGCTCCTGATGCATTTAACCGCTAAGATGAGAAAAGTCACCACAGACAGCACGGACACCGAGACCAGAGAGAGAATCAAATACAGGGTGATTCTCCCAGTTTTCTTGCTGGGCTCGGTCACTTTCTGTCGGAGGTCTAAGATGGGCTCATGGAGACCGTCCTCCAGCTGGATGGACACCGTGACGGTGGAGGACTGGACCGGGTCCCCGTCGTCCTTGATCTCTATAAGCAGCCTCTGAGAGGAGTCGTCCTGCTCGGACACAGCGCGTTTAGTCCTCACCTCCCCTGTGTACAGATTGACAGTGAACAGAGAGGCGTCTGTGGCCTCCGCCACTTTGTAGGAGATCCAGGCGTTATGGCCCGAGTCCGCGTCCACGGCCGTCACCTTAGTGACCAGGTGACCCGCTTTAGCAGAGCGGGGCATCCTCTGATGAGAGAGGGAGCCCAGGACAGCGGAGGAGGGGTAAATAACAGAGGGGGCGTTGTCGTTCTGGTCGAGGATAAAAACATGGACGGTGGTGTTGCTGCTGAGAGACGGAGAGCCCTGATCCTTTGCCTGAACCTGAATCTGAAACACCTTCAGTTTCTCATAGTCAAACGAGTGCATGCTGTAGATGCTGCCGTTATCTGAGTTAATGTAAACATACGACGAGACAGAAACGTCCTGCACTTTAGAGTCCAGTATAGAGTAAGAGATTTTAGCGTTTTCACCAAAATCCAGGTCAGAGGCTGATACTGAGTACAGTATAGATCCTGGTACTCCATTCTCTTTTAAATACACATTATAGGAGGGCTGAGAGAATACAGGAGGGTTGTCATTCACATCAGTGATGCTGACTGGAATAATCTTCTTACTGGACAGAGGAGGCGAGCCTGAGTCAGTGGCTGTAATTTCAATATTATATTCCGCGAAACTCTCTCGGTCTAAAGCACCACTGGTAACCAGTTCATAATTATTAGAAAACGACGGTTTAAGAGTGAAACTAGAACGTTTGGGTAAACGCAATGTCACTTTTCCGTTATTACCGGAGTCAAGGTCTCGTGCACTAATCAAAGCCACCACTGTGCCACTTGGTGCGTCTTCGCGAACAGGCACGGGTTTTGAAGTCAACACAATATCTGGCGCATTATCATTTATGTCCTCCACATCCAGCTGTACACGACAGTCACCCTCCATTTCAGGGACGCCTTTGTCTTTAGCAGTTATATCGATCAGGTAAGATTTAGAAGTTTCATAATCTAATAAACCTTTTAATAAGATGTCGCCTGTTACATCATTAATTTCAAATGTTGATAACACAAAGTCTGGAGTGCGAGACCCGAAAGAATATTTAACTTCACCATTAAGACCATCGTCAGCATCTGTGGCTTTGAGTTTGATGACAAAGGTCCCTTTGGTGCTGTTCTCTTTTAAAGAGACTTTATATTCATTTTCGTTGAATACTGGGAAATTATCGTTATTATCAAGGACAGTAATGATGATCTTACAGGTTCCAGACGTGACTGGGTTTCCTCCATCTAATGCTGTCAACAGCAGGTGATGGAGAGCATTCTTTTCCCGGTCCAAGGTTTTTTCTAACACTAATTCTGGGACCGCTTTTCCATTCTTTGTTTCTTTAAATTTTAGTGAAAAATAATCGTTTTTGCTTAGCGTGTAGGTTTTCAAAGAATTGCTCCCAACATCGGGGTCCTCTGCGCTCTCCAGGGAAAAACGTTTGCCGAGCGCAACGGATTCTGGTATTTTAAGGTTAATCTCCTGCGTTGGAAAACGAGGAGAATTGTCATTTATGTCTCTGATTTCCACTTCAATTCGATGCGACCGCAAAGGGTTTTCAACAACAACTTGCAGAGGTAGAACACAGCTGGCGCTTTGTCCACATAAAGCCTCTCTGTCTATTCTGTCATTCACCACCAGCTCGCCCTTTCCCGCATCCACAGTGAAATACTGCTTACCAGCCTCCGAGGCAACTCGCAGTTTACGATCAAAAATGTCTGATAATCCCAAACCAAGATCTTTGGCTAGATTTCCTACCACAGAGCCCTGTTTTAGTTCCTCCGGGATGCTGTAACGAGTCTGTGCGTCTGTTATACTCCACAAGAGAAAGAAATGATGCCACCAAAGCGCCTGCCATCTCCAGTCTTGGTATCCTATTCTCTTTGTCATCCTCGCTCCGTTATAACACACTTATTCCAAACGAGATATTCTTCATAGCGATGCTGGAATCCAACAGAGTAGGAAATACTCCCGAAGAAAAATGACCACGTCGTCTAAACATGGCTGAAAGCTGAAATTCATATGTTCAAATCTATATAAAAACGGGAGCTCGTTGCTGTCTCTCCCCGAGCTCGTTGCATTGTAAGTGTTCAAGCGCCGAGGCTGCATGGGGGCAGGGACTAGATTGCTTTGTACAGTTCTGAATCCTATTGGTGCACAGCATCCATGTCCAACATCCAATGAGAGAGAGACTGATCGACACTGCTGTAGAGGCAGCTTCAATCTGATTCTGAGCTCTCATGGGGGATTATAACAAATACGTGTAAATGCCAAATGACATGTAACCGCAATATTATTAATAATTTAAAAAAAATCCTGCCAATAAAAATCTCAAAGAAACAGATTATGATTTTTAAAGAATAACAGTATTTAGTTTCAATACAGAGTAAGTTAATCCTCACAAAATGTATACACTGCATTACTGAGTTGCTGTCCACTTTGGTGGTGCTGAATTATTCAAGCAATAAGTGTCCATGTGTAACCCTCACTCGTTGCATTCCTTTGACACAGGTGTTTGCAACACTTCTGCACAGGTTTAATGTTTGTTACTTTGTTTTGATGTCAGTTTTTATGATAAACAATGCGTAAAAGGTGTGATGAAAATAATATACAGCCAGGATGGATGGAAATAGGCATATAGATTTGTTTTGAAGATTAACTTCCACACAAAACACGTTTTGACAAATTATTTGTTTTGCTAGGTAAAAATAGCCATGGCATTCAATTTTAATTATTAGAAGTAAATGCTGTCATCTGCTCACCTGCTGGCTCTCAAAGGTCCAGGTGCTGTCCGGTAAAGACGCATCCAGGACACTGATCACCTCCTTAAAGTCAGTGGTGCTGCTGGGCTTAATCATAGTGAAATCACTGTATTCGGACATTGGAGACATACAGGACCGGAAGGACTGACTCTGAGACATCATGTCTCCTCCCATGACCTCCACGTACTTTATGGGTCCATCAGTGTTCAGCTGAATCTGCAGGTTTCTGTTGGGGTTCTTGTAACCATCATAGTCCCCCTGTCTCATGCAGCAACTACCGCTGTTTCTGCTGCTCCTGATGCATTTAACCGCTAAGATGAGAAAAGTCACCACAGACAGCACGGACACCGAGGCCAGAGAGAGAATCAAATACAGGGTGATTCTCCCAGTTTTCCTGCTGGGCTCGGTCACTTTCTGTCGGAGGTCTAAGATGGGCTCATGGAGACCGTCCTCCAGCTGGATGGACACCGTGACGGTGGAGGACTGGACCGGGTCCCCGTCGTCCTTGATCTCTATAAGCAGCCTCTGAGAGGAGTCGTCCTGCTCTGACACAGCGCGTTTAGTCCTCACCTCCCCTGTGTACAGATTGACAGTGAACAGGGAGGCGTCTGTGGCCTCCGCCACTTTGTAGGATATCCAGGCGTTATGGCCCGAGTCCGCGTCCACGGCCGTCACCTTAGTGACCAGGTGACCCGCTTTAGCGGAGCGGGGCATCCTCTGATGAGAGAGGGAGCCCAGGACAGCGGAGGAGGGGTAAATAACAGAGGGGGCGTTGTCGTTCTGGTCGAGGATAAAAACATGGACGGTGGTGTTGCTGCTGAGAGACGGAGAGCCCTGATCCCTTGCCTGAACCTGAATCTGAAACACCTTCAGTTTCTCATAGTCAAACGAGTGCATGCTGTAGATGCTGCCGTTATCTGAGTTAATGTAAACATACGACGAGACAGAAACGTCCTGCACTTTAGAGTCCAGTATAGAGTAAGAGATTTTAGCGTTCTCACCAAAATCCAGGTCAGAGGCTGACACAGAGCACACGATCTTCCCAGGAGGATAGTTTTCTTTTACATAAACGACATAAGAAGGCTGGGAGAAAACTGGTGGGTTGTCATTTACATCTAATAATTGAACGAGTATTATTTTTTCACTCGATAATGGGGGTTTTCCAGAATCTATCGCAGTGATCTTGACCCTATATTGGTCATTTTTCTCACGGTCGAGTGGCCCACTCGTTACTAATGAGTAATGATTAGAGACCGAGGGATTCAACTTGAAGGGATACTTGGAAGAAACAGTTAACATAACCTTTCCGTTGTCACCTGAGTCTGGGTCTTTTGCACTTATTAACGCAATAACTGTTCCAATCGGGGAATCTTCAGGAACAGGTGTCGTTAACGACGTCACTATTATTTCAGGAATATTGTCATTAATGTCCACTATTTTAATTTCGATGCTACAATGTCCATCCATTTTAGGATTCCCTTTGTCTTTAGCAGTTATGTCAAATCGGTGCACAGGGTTTGTTTCATGATCTAAATTTCCTTTAACAGTTATAACTCCGGTAGAAGGTTGAATATCAAATAATGACAAAATTAAATCCGCCGTTTGCTCTGCGAAAAAATATTCAATTTCTCCATTAAGTCCCTCGTCTGCATCTGTGGCTTTAACTTGCAGTATTTGAGTCCCAGCTGCAGCCTTCTCACTGATATTAGCTTCATACACCTGCTTTTCAAACTGTGGTGCATTATCGTTGTTGTCAAGTACTATTACTGTTATTTCTGATGTCCCTGAGCGCACAGGATCTCCGCCATCTACAGCGGTGAGGATAAGATTATGTACAGGCAGCTTCTCTCGATCAAGAGGTTTTTCCAGAACTAGTTCAGGAATTTTTCTTCCGTCCTTGTGGTTTTTAATTGTCAATTTAAAATTGTCATTTTTGCTTATGAGATAAGAGCGAACGGAATTTGAGCCGACATCTGGATCCTGGGCACTTTCTAAAGGAAAACGCGCGCCTGGATTTACCAGTTCTGCAATTTTCAGCACTTTTTCTTTAGTAAGAAAACTGGGTGAATTATCGTTTGTATCCTGTATTTCGATTTCGACTCTATGCAGCTGCAGGGGGTTATCTATAACTAGTTCCAAAGGCAGCAGACATGACGGTCTTTGTCCACACAGTTCCTCCCTGTCTATCCTATCAATCACCACCAGTTCTCCCTTCCCCAAGTCGATATTAAAATACTGCTTACCAGCTTCAGAGGTTATCCGCAATTTACGTCGATTCAGTTCAGATACAACCAAACCCAAATCTTTGGCTAGATTTCCTACCACAGTGCCCTGTTTCACTTCCTCCGGGATGCTGTAGCGAGTCTGTCCATCTATTGTACTCCACAATACAAAGAAATAATGCCACCACAAAAACGCCTGCCATGTGAACAGTTTGTTCCACATTATTCCTCGTTCCATAAATCCCATATCTTCTCACCAAAACTCAAAATTCTCAAATGAGTAAGCAGAGAAGGTCTATAATCCAATGCAAAAGCGTCCTTATGCATAACAGTGACGGTCATGCTTTGTGTCTGTATATCCCTCCGCTCCCGTTCAGAGCATTGCAATGGTTATGACGCTGAAGCTACTCGATGAGACGGAGTAGATCTCTTTGTACAGCTCTGGATGTGACTGGTGGAAAAAGCAAATGCATTTCCACCAATCAGTGTACAGTGAACATCTACCAAACAGTGACGTAAAAGGATAGTCCACTGAAAAAATGGCTCCAGAAATGTCATCAGCTACTACTCATTAAAGTCCCCATCACCTGCAAAGGCTTTAACATTGGGAATATGTAGTAGATGAGAATAAATATCATATCATTAGATAAACTAACAGTATCATCATTACTCATAATGGTTTAAAAAATGTGAATTTACAGACAAGCCATTGACTATTAATATAAAATCATAAATACCACTCATTTAACATTAATACTATACAATTAAAAGCCCTCTCATCACCTAATTAGGTATTAAAATGTGTATAATATATATATATATATATATCATTAAAAAAAACTATGAAGCACACATTTTTAATATCAGCTGTAGGTAACAGATGACTTAAGAAGAGTTTCCTATTCATAAGTGAAAGACTGATCATTACATGATCACATATATAATAATATGTCTGCATCCATATGTCCATTATGTGCCTGCATGCATCCACATGCCTCTGTGGCTGACAAGGCTCTTCGTTGCCTTCCTGTGGCGACAGAAAGCCAGTGCAGCCTGAACACGTCATTACGTCTTCACGGCTCCTAACAAGCCTCAGAGAAATAATCCTGTCAGCAGCGAACGTCAAATACCCGTATGAAGGTCTATAGAGCAAATAGAAAGGGAGGGGGAGCGCAGATGATCTCTGTGTGTCTCTCTCTCTCCTCCTCACTCTCCCTCTCCCTCTCCCTCCCTTAACACACACACAACATTATTTTACCCAATATACAGACCGATCGCAAATTTTTGTCACAAATAAGGCTGGGTTACACTTCCAGAACACAATACACCTGTTTTGCAGCAGGCATTATAGGCTGACAAGTAATTTAAAAATAACGTCTAAAACGTCTATTTTCAATACTAAAAACCGAAAAGAATCCGTTCCAATGCAAGTATTTAAATTGTTGTATTTGTTGTGAAAAATTAACACAATAAACCTAGTGTCTGCAACAGTCCTCTGCCCTACCAGGATGTGGTCGACAGAGGGAGATGCAGCCGGAGAGGCAGAGAGGGGAGGGGAGGGGGAGAGAGAGCTGGAGCAGGAGCTGATTTCAGCACCACGGATGTGGACAGCGCCACACAGGCGGCCAACTGCTGCTGCTGCAGGCTGATGAGAACCGAGAGGAAACAACATCCTCACCGGCTCCTACTGAAGACAGCAGGCAGCTCCACCTCCTCTCTGTTTCTTACCAAGCAGGAAAAAATACACAACCACATCGTTCAAGACGCTCATCAAGTTTTTCTGCTATAAACAGAGCCTGAAAATAATTACAATGGGGGAGTTGTCCCATGAAACATTTAGATGAGTACAATTACAAATGTATATATATATATTAAAAACAATGCCTGATGCTGAATATAAACAAAGCTAAAGGAATATCTAAAATGTCTATAAAATGCAACAGAAAGTCAGGATTGCATATAATAAAGCAAAAAGATAAATTGAAAAAAGCTATAAATGACATATCAACAGGACACTGGACACTGGAGCGACACTTATGTGAGATCACAATCACTTTTGCTTGGAAAGTGAGAAAAAGATATTTAATTATGCTTTATTTATTTGACCCCATAGTTTCAATATCCCTTTGGGAAGAAATTGAAAAAAACATTGAAGCACAATCTTTTTTTATAGCACTTTTAAAAAACTGAAATGAGGATTTTATTAGGAAATCTAAATCCAGATGACAATTCTTTTGTGTATGGACCATGAAGCAAGTGTCAGGTACATGGAAACAACCTAGTCTAGCAAAACTTAATTTACCAGTACTAACTGTAGAGGACATTTTGGACATGCAAAGATCAAGATTTACATAAAAACACAACGAAATTCCTCCTATAAGAAAGTATATATAAAAATAAAGTATATTTTTGATTCAAATCATTCTATATATTTTTAAAGCAAGGCAAAACCTTGAACAAATGGGTTTTCAAATGTACAGTTGACTCTGAAGCAATGTGCTTCTTCTGTCACATATCATTCACACTCACACACCACTGTCAGGGACAATTTAGGGTTCAATCTCATGTAAAAGTAGACTTTTGCATGTGGACTGGAGGACCTGGGGATCGAACCACCTACCCTCTGGTTTGTGGACGACCCGTTCTGTCCCCTGAGCCACATCCGCTAAAGCTTACCGTTTTTGTTAAGATAAGGCAAAACAATAGATCAATACATTCATATTTTTTCTATTACTCTTTTTCATGAGGAAGATTGAGCATTTTCCACCTCACACTTAGTCACAGGTAAATACACTGCACCCACACAATACTTCCAGCTGTGTATTTAAGTAAGTGGCTGCAAGGTGAAAGTTATAACTGTACTAAGACCTTCAAATTGTAAAATACTATGTAGTGAATAGGGACACAGGTTTGTACCCAAACCTGTTTCAGATGAACTGATACTGAGTGACTGGAAAAACAGCCACACACAATCTGTAGTGCACTGTAATACAAAAGACCTTTAAACAATTTAAATAATGCCAGGCATACACAACGTTTAGGTTTAGTTAAGACTGCTACATTAGATGTTTGTGTGTTAAACAAGTTGTGTTGTCTTTTTTAAGGTCGTAGTATGTTGTGTTAGTGTCTTTGGTCTGCAGTAGTTCTTCTAATATATTCTTCTAATATAGCCTTCATAGCCAAGTTGTGGTGTCATATTGTTAGATATAGAGGTCTAATATTCTGTCCAGCCCACTTACATCAGTGGAGGTAGGTTGAATAACAGACACACCTCTGTGTAAATCAATTAAGTTAAAATGTCATCACAAACAGCAACATTTCCAACTGATTGTTCAGTTGAATCAAGGCTTCTTGAAAACAGTTTAAACAGAAACTAAACATTGCAGTGTTTATGGAGGCAGGTGTTGCATTAGACTGTTATTAGCTTGACTGACAATAATGTATATGATAGTTTACTAAATAAGGATATGATGCAATTCAAAATATATAAACATCATAAATCCAACTATTATAAAAGGTTGCTTTATGATGTGATTAATTTCAATGCCTATATACAGTGTATTCTGGCCCAGAGTAAGAAATCAAAGGCTAAACTACAAGATACAGTGCTTCTTCATCGGGCATGAGTTACTTTAACATATGGTGCTTCCTGCTAATACTTACTACTAAACCATGTAAGCAAATTAGTAATGAGCTGTCTAACTTCAATTGTAATGAAGCACCGTTTCAGCACCCTGAAAAAAGATGGAATGCTGATTCAAATGAATCACATATTAAAGTTGCCAGTCAAAAGTTTGAACAAACAATTTGAAGGACTAGTAAAATAATATAAATGCACACTTATCAAAAGGCTCTAGATTATTTTCATGTGATGTTGAGTGTAATCCTGAATAACACCTCAAATAAAACAATCACACCTTGTTTTGTCCATCCAGCCACTCAAACAGTCACTCATGATCTGCTGTCAACACAAGCTCTGTCCATCAGTGTCTGATTAAAGTTGTCATCAGTGGTGATAGAACTTCTGTGAGATGTTGTGTGAGGCCTGTGTATGCGTCACTTGTGGAAAATCTGATTAACAGCTTGACTCCGAGCCAATTTGTGATAGTCACCACCAGAGATTGTGTCGACTGCGTGGTGATCTGGAGCATGATGTTCAGTTGTCAGTGCATCAGTAAGGTGTACGAGTTTGTACTGTATGTTTCTGTTTGTATGTGTCTGCAAACAGTAGGTAGTCGATTTCTTACCTTATTTGGTGAGTCAGGATATAAATGGAGTCGGGGAGGAAACAGGAACAGCAGCAGACATCAGAGGGAGGGGAGGGGCACATGAAAGAGAAAAACAAGAGAGAAAAAACATATCAGTTAGACTGGTGGTCAGAAAACAAGAGTCTGGCTTTGGGAAGTACAGCAACCAACATACTTACCATGGGGCCCACATCAAATCGTGTGTGACATAATTCACAAGTCTGTCATTTCTGGTGCTTTTAAAGAGGTTGTCTGTCATAACTTTGTTACTGCTTGTGTAAAGAAATTATTTATGAAAGAAAATAATGATGTGTTGCATTAACTGTAAGTGCCTTCAACAATTGGAGTGATGACAAGATTAAATAAAGTATCAGTACATACCATCAGAAGGAATTTAAGGAAATAGGAAACTAAATCTATTTTGGATATCAATGTATGCAAATAGTACAACAGTGTAATACGGTTATTTATGCATTGGGACAATATCATAAGAATTAAATTATATGTTCAACTAATGGATGAATTTATGAGTGATTGACGGATAGAGAGAGAGAGAGGAAGAGAGGGAGAGCGAATGAGATAGAGACAATGAGGGAAACTGTTAAAATCCAGACCTCCTTGTGAGAGGGATGATTATTATGAAAATGAGCAAAACAAAAATATTACATTTCTCTTTAAAAAAAAAGCTCAATGATATAAATTGTTTACAATGACAGAGGCAGTAGCTCTACCTCTGTGAAGAGTGATAGTAATGAATCAGGTTGTTTTTCAGGTGACGTTCTCAGTCTTGAATCCCAGATTTATACATGTACATATATGTATATAGAGGAATTGTTTATTTACATGTGTGTGAGTGTGTTTGTGTATGTGTTAAGAGAACATAATGGATACTAATGAAGTGTTTACATACTCTGGTACAATAAAACCACTTTTAGACTAAACCACAACACTGCACTGCTGCACCAAGCCACTACCCTCATATCAACAGCAGGGGGCCTCTAGGCGATGCCCCCAGACAAATCCATGCCTTATTAATGAGAGTCTTTGCTCTGTGACCCTGTGTATGTTGCAGCTGATGTGTCTCTTTGAGATCAATTCTAAGCATGTTTGACAAAGGAAAGCAGATCCTGCTTTTAAAAAAAATAGAGCAATGTACTTTACTAAATACAAGTGTACATCATATACCTTGTAATTCTGCAAATGAAATGATTTTGAGTAAATACATAATATGATGCTTTTGCTCCAAAACACCCGCACCTACAAAATGAACCACTCCCTCAGGAAAAGGAGCAACAAAGACAAAAACAAAGGATGCCAAGAGACTGTTTTCTGTCTATTCATAAAACAAAATCCAGGAATGTAATAAGAGATTCAATCAAAGGCTACATATTAGTCCATACACTCATCATGAACACGAGTTGGAGGAAGGCAAAACAAACAGGGCAGCACAGATCAGAATAAATATCACAAGCAGCCATGATCACACCCTCCCCCTCCTTTCTCTCCATCATCATCACCACCCCTGGTTTCTGGATGTTGCACCTCATTGCCCAATATAGGGGTGTCTCCTGCCCTCCCAGTTACCACAAATACATGGAGCCATCACACATATGAGGCTGCATCTGCTGCTGACCCCCTGTGGCTCCTTGGAAATGGTACAGCCCTGCCAGTGAGTCAGCTTGTTGCTATGGCAACACATCCCACCTCGCTTACTTGCATCCCACCCAGCTTCCTGCAAGC